>NC_067158.1:41840291-42084988 GCF_903995435.1 Acomys russatus | reverse complement strand
GTGGCTTGTTTGCCACATTTGAAACCATCTCCATAAAGAGGTTCTTCGATTTTCCTCATCTTCTTTGAGTTACACTGGGTGTTTCCAGGAGTTAGCCTGTCTTATTATAAATGTACCTTTGAAATAATAAAACATCTTTAAATACCACATTCTATATGTCTTTAAGGTTTTTGAAGACCTTATCTAACTATTTTACCTTATCTTTTTATAGTATTATATATATCTGTTACACCTAGGAATATATTCTTGTGATAAAAATAGACTAGTAATACAATTAACTTGTGTAACTTATTTATCTTAAACAGCCTGCAATAGCACTTTCAAAGTATTGAAAGTAAACCTTGTATTATAATTGAGTTGTATGGGTGTAATATCACATATTAGAGTAGAAATATATATAATGTGTGTAAAGAATATTCTTAAATTTGAATTCTATGCCAATATATCTAAAATTAAACTTATTTTGTATCTACATACAAATTCTATACCAGTGAATTAAAAATAACCTTGTGAGTAACAAGGCATTAAGTTAAGGAGTATATTCA
Source organism: Acomys russatus (assembly GCF_903995435.1). Taxonomy (NCBI): domain Eukaryota; kingdom Metazoa; phylum Chordata; class Mammalia; order Rodentia; family Muridae; genus Acomys; species Acomys russatus. The sequence goes on along the minus strand of NC_067158.1, from coordinate 42,084,443 downwards.
TTAATCTGCTTTTTGTCCTACCATCCCTTTATATTTCTATATTCCTCCTTCTTTCTTTTCAACCCCTATATCTAAACCTAAGAATGAAAGATAAAGGAAAAGAGAGACATCCCTGAGTCTAACCTTGTTTTCTTCTAAATAAGAGCAATAATAATTCATAATCAATTCCCAATGAAAATAAACATTTATCACTCAAGAAAGCAACCCAAAACCTACCCAACTCCCCTTAAGGGAACTGGGGAATTGTTCTCTTAAGGTTTCTTCTGGCTGGTTTGGGATGAATAATACCTTTGTGAGGACCCAAATAAAATTGGAGAAAATAATTAAACAAGCTCAGTGGTCTGTAATACCAGAGGCATTATATGTTTGGGGATGAATCAGTGATGCCCTAAGCCATGAAGATTTGATTGGAAAGCAATCCATGTCCAAGCAACACTTATATATAAATGCTGGCTTCTCACTCACTAAGTCTCAGACTTAGACTAAAATGTAGCTATCCCACAGTTGTTAGATTCTGTATAACCAGTCTTGTTCTTTAACCCAGGTGAAGCTGGGTAAGGTATTTAACCATTTCAGTCCTTTGAAGACAGTCTAGTCAGCAAATTGCCACCCCAGCATCCTGCAGTCTTAGGAAGCCCATCTGCTTACTTCTAAATGCCTTCTGTCACAACTGCTCAGGAGAGACATGTTCACATACAGGATGTAGACTTGACTGCTGGGGTGTCCACATCCTTCCATCACAAGGATGACTTCAGTTAGTATGTGTTATTAGCAAAAGTTGCTTTCATCAACCAGGGCCCGTGGTCAGCAGTGGGCTATCTGTGCTGACAAAGGAAGGAATCATGGGTAGAGTTTAAAGCCAGGCCCTTGGAGGAGCTGTGTGATAGTGAGGACACAGTTCTCACTGCAGCGGTTCCTTGTGTGCAGCCTGTGTATTTGGCCATGACTTTTGGCAGCCTGTGTGGTTCGGTTTGGGTGTGGAATATTTTATCTCTTTTGTGATAATGAGACCTATGGATTTAGTGAACTCGACTCTGTACTTTTTTTTTTTTTTACTGTGCAGTCCACCAGTGGCCTATTAGCTGCTATGTGACTATAACAAGAGGGGTTGTTTAGGCTCTTATCATTAAACATTTAGTATGCACATTTATTAAACACATACGCAGTATAAACGCTGGTTCACAGAAGGGAGGCGTAGGTGCCTTGAGATGTTTACATTTCGGGGGGAGTAAATTTTTATGATAGATACTAGTAAAACCCAAGCACTTTATAGGGACTCTGCCTCATGAACATCTGTTTCTAGGTTTTCTTTTGCACATCAAACTGAACATTTTAAAAGCCACACTTTACTGAGACACTATGCATTTTCTCTTACTTTGTAAGTGGAGGCAAGGCATTTTTTTTTTCTGAGTGTTCAATGTCTATCCCAGAATCTAGTGCCTGTAGGTACCTACTCAGCAGGTGATGTGCCTGTCATGGAGGCCAAATGCCATCATCAGGAGAGGTAAGCAATGTTGCCCAAAACATGATGGGCAGTAGCAGTTATACACACACACACACACACACACACACACACACCACACCACACCACGTGCACAAAGCCAGTGATGGTATGATGACCTACATTATGGAGCAGTGACAGTGTGGCAGACCCAATTCTAAAAGCATGTGCATGAGTTAAAGCTTAATCTCCACATCAGCTGATTGAAAACACTTGGTGTCATCATTGCATTCTATAAACAAGAAAGGTGACACCACACGATTAGGTAGCTTTCCAAGACGGCATAGTTAATAAGACTCAGGGCCAGGTCTGGAGTCCTGGGAAAGCCAACTCAGGCTCTGAACCTGCAGCCACAGTTCAATGATTTAATACCCATCTACTGTTTTAGTCTGCCCATGCATCTGTTTGCTTTTCCTTTTCTCCCCTCCCTTCCCTCCTTGCTCACTTTTTTTCCTTTTTATTCTTTTGGTGAAAGTGCCTGATTTTGCTTCATTCACATGGGCTTCAGGATTAAGACCAGACGGGTCTGAGCTTCTCTACCAGACACTAGATGTCATGCATCCTGAAGGCTACAGTAGGAGCTGCAGAAAGTGTCTGCCCGGAAGGTCTGTGGAATGTGTTATGTGCGTCCCCTGAGCCATCCTCTGCCGTCGATGTAGTTCTGATTCTCCCATCTTTCTCCCTACCTATGTGTTCCTACATGGCTTTGCATTTTTCTTGGTTAAAAAAAATTATTTAGCTGTACATTGCCAAAAATAGCTTCTGTTCTCTGCATCCATAGTGGTTGACCCAAAGCTGTGCTGACAGGGGAGTGCTCACTCTCACTAATTATTTTGTCTCCAGGTCTGTAGGTAGAGGCTTTGAATATAGGGAAACTGGTCTTCTGTGGCCACTGCCTTCCTATGTACAAATAACATGCTCATCCAATGTCTGAATTTAATAAAAGCATAGGAATCTCACTTTCTCCATTCTCAAAGTTTATCTGTATGCATTTTTCCTTATTCCTGGGATGGAAACAAACAATTTGATCTTCCTTGACCTTCGGGCAATAAATCCTTTCATATCTTCATTTGCATTGATCCTGTTTTTTTCTAGACATGAAGGATATACAGAGGAATGTATCCGGTCCATTGGTTTGTATCAAGTGTTACACGCTTCCACCATGACTCACGGAGGTAAATCATGCTTGTACTTTAAGATGAGGTAAAAGCTATGAAGGACTCGTGGATGTGAAAGAGATGCTTTCAAAGTACTTTTCTATGAAGGCTGTATGCAAGAGCGTCCCAGTGAGTCAGAGTATGGGCTCCATGGAAGAGGAACTGTGGGAACGTGGATTTGATGTGACTGTCACCTCTACTTGGTGTCTCTGGAGAGCCTGTTCCCCTCTGCCTCATTTCTTTCTTCACGACACCAAGGTTGTACCATCTCTGTCTCATGCCTGCTGTGGTAGGTTTTTACTGAATGCCACTCATTATTGATACTAATGATCTGATGCTCAGATCTTCCAATGTGCTAGCATCCTGTGCAGGCTGCCTTGACAGGTCTTTATGTCTTTCATTTTGTTCTGCTTCAGTGTATTTGTCTTGAGGACATTCAAGTCCCTTGTCTTTTATCTTCTTCCTTTACCTTTACCTGAATCAGTTAAAAAAAAATTACCAAGGAATGGTGGAGATAGGAGGGTGTGTACCGGGAAATATGCCAGGTTTTTAATATACCATTGGTCATCTTCTCACTTAGCTGTGTGACACTGCACACTTTCCTGGCACTGGACAAGCAATAAACAACAACAACAATAACAACAACAACAACAGCAACATCAACAAAACCCCAAGCCTCACAGAGAAGGGAGGGGACCCCACGGTGAGCTTGTGGTACAAAGCCTAGTACACAAATCTAGATGGTCTCAATGACAGTCATTTTCCGGTTTGGAGTGTGAAAGGGCTGCACTGTAAGGCGGGCCCACAGGCACACGTAGGTCAGATATGCACATATTCTTAAATTGCTGGCTGCTAACTATGTCCAAGAGAGGGCCTTGTCCTGAACCTGTAATGCATCAGGTCTCAGTGATGGAAGTCAAGAGACAAATCTTTATATGAGTTGGCCAGCAAGACATGACTTCTTGCTGTCTCAGGATTAACCTAAAATGTTTGACTAGAAAGTTGCAAGGTAAATATATGAGACTCCATAAACTTGGGTTTCAGGGCAAACAGTAGAGAGTGCAAGTAATTCCTCATTCAATATTCAAAAATATTTAGCATTTAAATTCATGTGGATATTCTGTATGCATTTGTGGATATACATATGTACGTCTTATATGTATGATGTGTCTGTATATGGTAAATATGTACATATGTGTATATGTTTGTTTTTCTCCCCTAAACCTGGCAATCTCATTTGATGTTCACACAGCCACCCCCTATTAATTTGGCAGAGGAAGTTAAGAGCAACCTTATAGGATAAAGATGAATTTTTCTTCCCATATTGATATTCAGAATTCTGGCCCATTACTATTCCTGATGCTGTCCCCACAAATTCCAGTAGGATCCTGTTTAAGCTTAATTTTGTGTTCATCTATTTTAATCCCATTCATCAAATGAATAAAATTCACTCATTCTATTTAATATGATCTATTTATAAGTACTGCAAAACAAAAAAGAGAGGAGATGTTTGGCAGGAAAAACAACTCTTATTTAGCAACTGGTAAACGTCAGGAGAGGTTTTGGCTTCAATAAACATCTCTCAATGTTGTGATGGAGGGAAAGGGACCGTTGCCATCTTCTTCCTTGTAGGTAAACTGAAGAAGTGAAAGCAAGCACATGAAACAAAGCACACTAGTGAGTCTAGGGAGTTTGCTACTGTCCTCAAACAGTAGTCTGTGAGAACACCTGTCACTCTCAGCTCTTACACCCAGCGTATTAACTACACAGTTTTTCACTAACTGGAGAGGCAGCTGGATTGAAACCAGAGATGGTTGATTGGCTACTGAATGGCCAGTGGTCCATGAAAACTGCTTCTCAGATGTCTTGCTGGGCCCAGCGAGTGCCTGGGAGGGCAGGGGTCTGGGGAGAGAGAACGTCTGCCCCAGAAAGCCTGGCAATGTCACTCCAGAGGGACAAACACACTCAGTCTAGAAGAACTGGGCTGTCCTGTCTGCTCTTTTGTTGCGTCTTTATGGGATTGGGATGTGGAGGATGGAGAAGAAATCCCTGGCCTGGCTTCTTCTTTTAAAGGAAGGAAACTTAACCACACAGTTTTTTTTTTTTTTTTGTTTTTGTATTCGTGGGTGTAGGGAGCCATGTGAATTATGGATCTTTTTAAAAACGTCAGAAGGTCAACAAGATTCTTGACCCATAGGATACAGTTTCGGGGAGGGGTGGGTTCCAGGAGGAAGATTATACAGGCTCGCGTGGTAACTCAGCTGACTTGTCCTTATTCTCACTTATCCTTTAACTTGTAAGTTAATCATGCCTCTGAATGGTGTTCTGGTCTCTCTCTCCTCTCTCTCTCTCTCTCTCTCCTCTCTCCTCTCCCTCTCTCTCTCTCTCTCTCTCCCCCTCTCTCATCTCTCTCTCTCTCTCTCTCCTCTCTCGCTCTCGCTCCTCTCATCTCTCTCTCACCTCTCTCTCCTCTCTCCTCTCTCTCTCTCTCTCCTCTCTCTCGCTCTCAAAAGGTATCGTTGGTAGCATCAGATTCACCATTCTTATTTCCAGAGACTCCAGAAACACAGGCTCATAAAAATTAATCTTTCTAAGGAGAAACCATAATATACATTATAAAGACACTGCCCCTGTGTTAGGAGCACAAAAGCACCACTCAGCTTACATTTTCTGAGCATCAACTATGTACCAGGAAAGGCCCTGGTGCTATTAAAATAATTATGTTAATAGCCAGCACTCTTAGAGGTTCTCTGCCTACAAAATTCAATTGCAAGTTCTGATATAAATTGACTCACTGCCTTTGTACATTTATCCATTGCTTCATTGACAGCATAGAAAACCGCTTTAGTTTTGGTATAATCCTAAGAAAATGCTGTAGAAAGGAGATTGAGAAGATGTGTGATTTCTTTATTCAAGGTCTTTGCTTTGAGTCAAAAAAAAAAGTTTTTGCCTGTAACAAATCAGAAAACAATTTAAGGTTATTTGTAATACCAGAATTAGAACAAGAGGAAGGAACTTGGGGACCAGGATTATCCAGAAATCCCAAAGGAAAAGCTAGTGTTCCCAAATTAGGGTTGAAGGAAGCTTGGCTTTGATGTGATGGAGAGGCCCAGGGGTAGGAAAGAGCATGCTGGGACATGGGGCTGGCAGCCATGACAGTGACATTTCTGTGGCTTCTCTGCAGAGGTGTGTTCAGGAGATGCAGCCTCAGACCCAGGGTACCACTTATTTCTAGTTGACATTTTCCACAGAGCATGGACAGCTTTCCTGACCTGCTATCTCTTCATATTCCTCTTTTCTCAGAAGGGATCAGGACTGGCATAATCAGGTCATTCGAAACAGCTTGCAACAGTCGCCTCTTCCAGTGCGGGAAGTGTTTGGTGAATGGTTATGCTGTGCCTTGAGACTTGTATGTGCGCTTCTCAGGTTCTCCGGTGTGCAGGAGCCAGAACTTGGCCCAGCTCCCATGGCAATTCTTGGTAGAGAAGCCAAGTTTCTGGGGACATCTTGGTGCATACGCATCTGTCACATCCTCCTAGCTCTGTGCCCTCCTTTCGATCTGGACCCCCTGCCTCTTCTTCACCCACTTCTCTTGTTCTCACAAGGCGCATGGCTACCTGACAGCCAACTTACTAATGCCCTTTTTTTCCTTTGGTGGATCACAGGAGCCCAGAGGAGCCCTTATAGCTGCTCTAGCCATTTCTCTCCTCAAATTCACTTATGTCTTCATTTCTCACATTCTCCACAGAATTCTCTCTCTAGCCCGTCACTCTCCACTGGTTTTGTACCAGATGTTGGCTGCTCCCTTCCAACTTCTTTTCTCTTTTAATTAACGTACTTATCCTTCAAGTCTGCTGGGGTCTATTGCAGGCACACCAGCCTGAGTTCAGCTTCAGAGTTCAGATGGCTGAGATCATGGGCTTCGGAGTCGTCTGGCCTTGGCCACCGAAGCCAGACAGCTCTACTGCTCAGTAGCTGTGTTTGCAGACAAATCAGTTTTAGCTCCCTGAGCCTCATGCTTGGGAGTAAGACTCATGAGTCCTCAGCATCTTGCTAGCCGGGAATATAAGCAGTGGATGGCAGTCACGGCTGGTATCCGTTACTTAACAACATCCTTGATGGTATTCAGGTCCAAGAAATTCTGCCTGCTGCCTCCCAACAAAGTAATGAAGGCCAGAGGTAAATGCTAGGTCTCTCTGTCTCTGTCTCTGTCCTCTGTCTCTGTCTCCTCTCTCTCTCTCTCTCTCTCTCTCTGTATGTGTGCATGCATGTGTGACTTAAACCTGGAACCCAACCTTTTTTATTTTTTTAAGATGTATTTATTTATTATGTATATAATGTTCTGTCTGCACATACACCTGCAGGCCAGAAGAGGGCACCAGTTCTCACTATAGATGGTTGTGAGTCACCATGTGGTTGCTGGGAATTGAACTCAGGACGTCTGGAAGAGCAGGCAGTGCTTTTAACCTCTGAGCCACCACTCCAGCCCCCTCAACCTGTTGTCTAGACTAGCTAGTCACCACCCCTAGTCCTGCCATCACAGATGTACACCACTTCATCAGGCTTTTCTCTGTGTGTGATGGACACCAAGTCAGCTCTTCATGGTTCTGTAGTCAGAGCTTCATCCACTCCACCCCACAGCTCCCAGTCCCCTCAAAAGGTACTTTAAAATACACTGTGGATACATTTTCTTAGAATGCTGCTCACAACCCCTTGTCTACCACAAAACCAAGATAGGGCAAATTGGATGAAGAAGTTAATGTTTTATGCCATTAATATATGATATGTAGTATTATATCATAATATTATTTATTATATAATATTATATACTATATGTTATATAATTATAGCATATATTATATTATATATTATGTTATATAATTATATACAATAATATATAATATATATTAAGAGAATGTTATTTTAACTTAATTTTAGAAATTGTTTTGAGGTAGAGTCTCACCAAAAAGTCTAGCTAGCTAGGAAATTTTCACGTAGCCAGGTTGGCTAGGAACTTGAGTTCGTTCTCCGTGTGCCCCATGAGCACTGGGATTACAGGTGTGCACCACCACGCCAGGTGAGAGCATTTTGTAAACAGGCAGAGGTTTTAGACTCAGGGACTTGGGTTTGTTAGAAAAGGCAAAGAAGAACAGCTTGTTAGACAGAGAGACACCTGTCCTCGGGGAATTCATTTGGCTTCTGGATGGAATACATAGAGAGGTTGGGAAGACGAAAGCACAAGAAAGGGCCAAAGTGCTGATCTGAGATGTGGAGAGTCGGGGAAAGATCCAGGATAGGGGAACATAGTGCCAGCAAGTCAGAGGAGACAGACACGGGATGTGCTGGTTAAGAGGTCAGGGTAGGAGATGAGCCCAGATTTTGACTATAGCTATGACTATAGGTTTTTTTTTTTTAAAGAATTATATCTTGTTCAAAATTAATAAAACCTTTGCAAAAAAAAAAATAAATAAATAAAAGGGAAAGAGACATAGAACTAAATTTAGTTCATGTGACTCAACTAAGACCATGACAAGTTTTGTGTCACATCCAATGGATTTTTTTTTTTTTTAATGGAGTAGCAGGAAAAGGCTGTGGCTGGAAATCACCAATGCTGAGTCACCAGTTGACATGATTTTCTCACTTCCCTAGCTATTCAGTGCCTACTGTGTGCTAAGCACAATTCTACAAACTAGAGATATGAGCCAGCAAAGCAAAAACCCTGCCCCTGGGAGATAACATTTAGTGGGGGACCAAGTGTGCACCCAAGGCCCCGTCCTGACCAAAGGTCACTTGAGTTTTGAGCCTCGTTCAGCAGTGACTTCAGTTGTGCTACACTACGCTTTAATTTGAGGACAAAGATATTATAATCTCCACATTATCAATTATCAGAGAATCTCCACATTATCAGAGAAAAACTGAGAGATCAACAGGGTGACGCAGGAGAAGGCAGAGGCCTGGAGTGGATTTCTAGGACACTTACTAACGAAGCTGCAAGTGAAGGGAAGCACGGACCGGACAGGGCAGCATTTGGGGGAGAAAACAGAAGCAGGAAGTAGTCACGATCAATGCTCAAGTGACCTAGCAAGTCCAGCAGAGTAAGAACTGAGAAAATAACCCAGGACTTGGTGTAGATGCCACTCTTGATGTCTCCGTGGCCAGTCTCTACAGAGAGTGCAAGGACATGCTGGAGATGAGATTCCTCCCCACACGGGGGGAATGTCTAGTGAGGAAGTGGACAGCAACTGCTCACTGCACATACCAGGGAAAGAAAGAAACACGGCCATGCGAGGCTGTTTATTTCGAGCGGAAAACTGTCTGTGAAGGCAAAAGTACAGAGTGGAGAATGAGATCTTGGTTCAGCAGAGAAAACGCAAACAGCCCAGGTAGCTGGTGACAGAGGTGCAATCTTGGGTTGGGGGTGCGGGGCAGGAAGGAAAATGTCCAGAGAGGAGCTGCTGGTCCAGGCTGTGCTTAAAGAGAGGAACGCATAAGGGGGAGGGGCCTCCGGCTGCACATGACTCTCTTTTCTGCTGAGCAGTGAGATTCCATGGTATCAGGTGCAATCCATCAGCAAAATGGCTTGGTGATGAAAAAGAAGGAGAGATGCTTGCCAGAGTCCCCAGGGAACCCATCCAACAGAACTCACCATGCATTGGTTCCATTGCCAGTGTGCTCTGGTGCCTATTTATTTATTTATTCATTCAGGATTTTAAAAATAGCCGTTTTCTCTTTATCCTGTTGGTGCATGTCTTGTTCTCGTCAAAGAAAGCTAGTGATATTAAAAGGAAATTTGTATTTGCACTTTCGTTAGTCTTTCACATCCTCTTCCTGTCAACTTTATGAGTGTGAAGTGCCATTAATCATTACAATGTCATAAAACACATTTTATAATAATGCTGTTCCCTCCCCCCCTCCAAGGTTTATTCTTACCATTGTAAGAGATATTTGTACGGGAAATAGCTTTCATGTCGAGCCTTTCATCTTGAACTGCATAGTTATTCTAGGGACTACCACCCCTTAGTTGGTAATTGGTTTTGGATGCCTGCTACAGAATTTGCAATCTTCTGATGGAGCTCTGGAAAGAGGTGGGCTGACCATGAAAAGACCCAGAGTTTTTGAATAAAACACAGCACCTGGCCTTTCCCTCAGACAGTGTGTCCAAAGCCTGGAGGTGAAGGAAGACATACAGGGTCATAATACAGTAGAGAGGGGGCCTCTTTCCCAAGAGGGTGCCATGGGGCAGAGGAGGATTAGCTGTTGTTAATTAGCTGTTGCTCTCAAGAACACAATTCAGGTAGTAAATCTAGTGGGCTCCTGCAGTTCAAGATTGGGATCTGAATGTGGGACTAGCCTGAGAACTGAAATGAGCTGAATGCTTGCCAAAACAAAACAAACAAACAAACAAACAAACAAAAAACCAAAACCCACAGTGTAAACTGAGAGAGAGAACCCTAGTCACTGGGTCCATTAGGAATATTTTATTTGGTAGATAACTAAGAAAACTGGAGATTGTTATGCTAATGGACAGAAATGAGAGGGTGGATGCTGTGGTCAGTGAGCCAATTTTCTCTTTTGCTTTATAGTGACTAAGACTTCTGTATGGTGACATATTCTCCTCTCTTTTATGTATAATCTAGGTTTTTTGCTGAACATGTGGGTGTGTTGCTAAGTGCTTAAGGAATTCCAGGATGGTATAATATGGCCATTCATTTTTGGAAGTGGTAGCATCTTTCTAAAATTGCTACCTTTTGCATTCTGACTTCCTTATCTACCCTGTGAAAGTGCACAGGATGAAGCAGTGACATGCTTCTTTTATGCACATATGTGTGTGTGTGCATGTGAAGAAGCAGGGAAACTGAGAATTTTCACTGGTCAGATCCTGGTGGTTCCACACCAGGGCATTAGTTTGGTGCTGTCACTCCTTTGTTAACTATGATGCTTACTTGATGTTTTAACTTACCAGTCTTGTACGACAGAAAAGAAACACCAGCATTAATAGGTAAGATAAGTGGCTAGTCACTTAGTATCGTGCTCTTGGCTTCCAAGAACCAAGGGCAATGTTTAAATGCCTCAGACACTTAACAAAGTTATTTATTCTCTTCCTTTTGACCAGTTGTGGATCTCTGTAATGGTCACCAATTACTGCAAAAAGCAGTGTCTCTCTGAGGGCTGAGAGGCACAACTATTGAATGGTCTTCTCATCGTGCCTTTATTTTACAGCAGATATTCTCTACAGAGATCTGCTCACATGGTAGAGCATTGGTAAAGGAAGGTGGGAGACAGATGAGTCTGTGTTTGGCTTCTGGCAGCTGGTGGTGCCTCAGGAGACTGTAGATGGAGCACAGAGCCGAGTTCCTCTGAATTGGGGCAGAAGGAGCAGAGGAGGGATGAGATGTGCCCTACTCATTTTGATTTGCCTTAAGCTCTGCTGTTTTCTTTCTCTGACCTTCTCACCATAGTCTTCTGGATGTGGTGGGAAAGATCAAGATTTATATACGAGGAAGATACATTTAGAAACCCAATGGCAAAACACAAATTAGAAAGAGAAGATCCAAGTGGACATATGAGTTGCAGAGTAGGTTCCTTAGCAGACAGAGGCAGGGGGTGGCATGCGTTAGATAGCGGGACGAGGAGAGAAACACATTCAAATCTTATCACTGTCTCTTATTAGCTGTGTGGTCTTGGGCAAGTCGTTTAACTTCTCATGGACTCAATTCTATATTGCAGTTCACAAGGACATGCAGCAGGGGCAGGTAAACAGCAGTGATGACTTTTTATGGGAGAATCATGGGTGTCTTACCATGTGGAAAAGGGACTCAAGGAATAGAGGAAGAATACAGGTGCTGCGGGGAAAAGGACTAATTTCTTCCATATTTTAGGCATATTTGGATTTTGAAAGTAGATAGCGCTGGGACTAGGCTAAATGCAAAGACATGAGCCATGACCTGCAAGACATCAGGGCAAAAAAACAAAACAAAATAAATAATCTGGCCAGTAGACACTTTCCAATACCCCACCACCACCACCACCCCACCACCACCACCACATCACCACCACACCACCACCACCACCACCCCACCCATATCACCACCACCACCACCACCACCACCACCCCACCACCACCATCACACACACCACCACCACCACCACCACCACCACACACACCACCCACCACCACCACCACCACACCACCATCACCACCACCACCACCACCCCCCACCACCACCCACACAACCACCACACCCACCACCACACCACCACCACCACCACCACCATCACCACCACCATCACCCCACCCCATCACCACCACCACCACCACCATCACTATCACCACCACCACCACCACCACCATCACCACCACCACCATCACTATCACCACCACCACCACCACCACCACCATCACCATCACCACCACCACCACCACCACCACCACCATCACCATCACCACCACCACCACCACCACCACCACCACCACCACCACCACCACCACCACCACCACCACCACCACCACCACCACCATCATCATCACCACCACCACCATCAGCACAACCACCACCACCATCATCAGAACAACCACCACCATCATCACCACCACCACCACCATCAACACCACCACCATCAACACCACCACCATCACCACCACCACCATCACCATCACCACCACCACCACCATCACCACCACCATCATCATCATTTTTATCACCATCATGGTTACGATCATGATCATCAAAACCATCATCAGAGACAAGGTCTTGCCATTTTGTATAAGTCTATCTTGAACTCAAAAGTTCAAATAATTCTCTTGCCTCAGCTTACCATGTAGTTGGGACTATCTGCAGGTGACACTGCCTCCTGTGTTCTTCTATGGCCTCTTAAATAGTTTTATTTAGGCAAATCTTCTTCCTTCTCTGCCAAAGAGTGACACTGTAAAGCCAGAACTCCTGCTAAAGGGAAGGATTGTGCACAGCCTTGACTTCCCTCTGCCTCACTGCATGGCTTGAGTTTTTCCCTTTTGAGGGTGAGAACTCTTTTGCTGTGACTCCTATCTTACCTCAGATATGTACCTACAGATTGGGAGTTCCTTCATCTTTTAAGAAAGGTTAGAAGAAGTGCCAGATTGATTTCTAAAGTGGTTGTATCAGTTCGCAATGGAGAAGTGTTCCCCCTTCTCCATATCCTTATCAGCATGTGTGTCACTTGAGTTTTTGATCTTAGTCTTTCTGGTAGGTATAAGATGGAATCTCACCCAACAGATTTGCTTTTCCCTGATGACTAGGGACATTGAGCATTTTTTAATGTATTTCTTAGCCATTTGATGTACCTCCGTTGAGAATTCTGTTTAGCTTTGTATGTAATTTTTTAATTGGATAATTTGGTTTGGTGGTACTTAATTTCTTGAGTTCTTTATATATTTTGGATATTAGCCCTTTGTTGGATGTAGGGTTGGTGAAGATCTTTTCCCAGTCTGTAGCCTGTCATTTTGTTCTGTTGACAGTGTCCTTTGCCTTCAGATACTTTTCAGTTTCATGAGGTCCAAGAAGCCCCAGAAGGAGACCATTAAGACTGGCAGATCTGGATGCAGAGGGGCCCCGCACAAACTTGTACACCAACCAAGGACAATGCATGCAGTGAACCTAGATCCCCGGTTCAGATATAGCCAATGGACAGCTCATTCTCCACAGTTGTAGGGGTCATAGTGCCCCAATTTGATCACTTACTCTTGGTGTGGAGGCCTAATGGGCACACAGCAGAAGGGGATACAGGCTATCCAGGTGAGACCTGATAGGCTGTGGTCATATGGTCGGGGAGGGGAATAGGGCAGAAGAGGGAGAGAGGGTGGCAATGAGAAGATAAAAGTGAGAGGATAACAATTGGGATATAATCTGAATAAATTATAATAAAATTTTAAAAAGGGTCAGAGGAGAAAGAGGAGAGTTGTCCCAGAATTTGAAACATTTTGGAGACCCTGCTCTCCACACAGTAACATTCTGCTAACATTGGGTAACACGGTGAGTTGCCTTTGTGAGGACCTTGTCACTCCAAAATGCCCAGTTCCAACAGATGCCCAAAGCTGGTGAAGGGACTCAGCTGAAAATCAAATGAAGAAAGGAAGGGATTGGTGGAGAGTGCACACTCTGGCATCTGACAACCCCGTTGAGGTCTTTGTGCTTCCCTATGCTTTCATTCAACAGTTATGATCTTGAACACATCATTTAATTAACCTCTTAGAGCATTGGTTTTCTCATCCATAAAATTGGATTAATAAAATTAATAGTCAACAGTGCTTATCAGAGCTCCTATAATGTACCCAGACCTATTCTCACACATCATATGCATTGACTTATTTAATCCTTGCAACAATCCTGAAGGCCCTGCACCGCTGGCCTCCTTCTGAGTGTATGGAGCTGAGGCTCAGTGACTTGCCCAAGGTCACAGTGCTAGTTAGAAGATGCACCAGGATGTCGATATGTAGTTCACATAGCTGCCCCTTGTTCTTAACTGTTTCCCTGCCCTAGCTTCATAGCAATCCTTTGAGGATGTGCCGAGATGATGCAGGAAAAAGAGCACAGTGCCCCAGAGAGGTGGATTATTGGTGTTCTTATTTGCTTATTATCATGTATGGAGAAAACATGAAGTGCATTGATTTGGGTGTCAGTAAGATTTGAAAAAAAATGATCTATGGTGTCCCATAGACATTGCCAGAAGGGTTTGAAATGAACATACTTCCTTATTTTTGCATCATCTTTCAAGTTCAAATGCTAACAGTTGCAAAGAACTCAAATGTGTTAAACAGCTGAAGGTGCGTGGGAAAGGTGTATGACCCTCATGTTGACTATGAGAAACAGGACGCAGTGATGAGTCAGAGGATCAGGTTGAGCTATAGCAAAGACTCCGTGCAGGTAGCTTCCTGCCAAACGCAGTGGTTCTAGGGGACTGTAACTAACAGTGACCCTCACAGCCAAGTATGGTCATCTTCCAATTAAGACTTGGTCTTTCTGGATCAAACGCCACCGCCATGTCCTGACTGTTTCCTTTGAGCATCACGAAAGGGGTGGCTTGTGACCAGCCATGTGTCTTTCCCTTAAAATTGTTGCAAAGGAGAAGTGAAGGCCGCCGACCGAGTTGCCTTGTAAGGGCCATAGGAAGTAACAGCCGTATTATTGAAGTTGACCTTCTGTTCAAACCTGTAGCTGTTTCATCAATCACCTGCTGCTGGGTCTCCTGAAGGTCAGGCAAATGATCCTGTTAATCGCCTGCTCATTCGCAGGTCCTCGCTTCAGGAGTAATAAATTTTTAAAACTTTTTAAAAAGTGAAAAGTTGCCTGACAGGTGGGTATGGAAGAAAAATAACCAGCTGGAAGAGCAGTCATTTAGGAGCAAGAGGACAGAGCAAGCGCTGGAAGAGGTAAAGATCCCTGTGGCTGAGGAAGGCCTCTTGGGTCCACAGAGTTGGGCAGACAAGGGGACGAGCATTTTGATTTAGTGTCAGTAGTGACCCTGGATTCAGGTGTCACTTGGCATAAGGTGATAGCGGTCCGTAGTGAGATGTGCAGAGCCACATGTGGTGGTGCCCAGTGTAGGATGCACCACATGGATACAGGGACAACATCTGATGGACAAGCTTCTCAGAAAGCCACCAACTGACCTGAATCTCCTTGGTCACCTACAGTAGCAGCCTTTGTTTTTCCCTTAAAGCTTATCAGGTGACTGATGAGGTTATGTTTGTGTTTTTGAAGTCAAGTTTCTTTGCTTATGGAAATCGAAGCTGCGACTTGTAAGAAAGGGATGTAGAATCCCGGCCTGGGGACGCAGGGCAGTACGTCTCTTTCTTTTTTCTTTTTTTTTCAATTTATTTATTTATTATTTTGTAATATTTTATCGATTTATTCATATTACATCTCAATTGTTAGCCCATCCCTTGTATCCTCCCATTCCTCCCTCCCTCCCGCTTTTCCCCTACTCCCCTCCCCTATGTCTGTGACTAAGGGGGGACCTCCTCCCCCTGTATATACTCTTAGATTATCAAGTCTCTTCTTGGTAGCCTGCTATCCTTCCTCTGAGTGCCACCAGGCCTCCCCATCCAGGGGACGTGGTCAAAAATGGGGCACCAGAGTTTGTGTGAAAGTCAGTCCCCACTCTTCCCTCAGCGGTGGAGAATGTCCTGTCCATCGGCTAGATCTGGGTAAGGGTTCGAAGTTTACTGCCTGTATTGTCCTTGGCTGGTGCCATAGTTTGAGCAGGACCCCTGGGCCCAGATCTGCCCATCATGATGTTCTTCTTGTAGGTTTCTAGGACCCTCTGGATCCTTCTATTTCCCTATTCTCCCATGCTTCTCTCACCTAAAGTCTCAATAGGATGTCCTCCCCTCTGACCCACTTTCCTGATAAGTGAAGACTTTCACGGGACATGCCCCTTGGGCTAGTCTGCAGATATAAGTGAGTATATACCATTTGAGTCTTTCTGCTTCTGGGTGAACTCACTCATTACGATCATTTCTAGTTCAATCTCCTCTCTTGATTACTGTGGCTGCTTAAAGATCATAGGCTCTAGTGTCAGAACAACCCGACTGAACCCCTCTTCCGCTGTGTGAATCTGGGCTAGTGGCTTACCCTTTCTCAGTCCTACATTCCTTATTGGTAGGTAGGAAGCATCATAATTGCACTGTCGGGTTGTAATTCCTTTACTCATTTAAAAAATTACTGATGTAATAAACATCTTAAAAATAGCATAGAGGTTACAAGCATAGGTTTTGGAAGCAGAGTCACCCTGTGAATTCTGTTATCATTGCTTACTTGAACAGACCATAGAAGAAGCTCTGTGAGAAGCAGTCTATGTGGCTATCAAACAAACAAACAAACAAAGAAACAAACAAACAAATAAAAAGGGCAGAGCTGGGGAGAAGGCTCAGTGGGTGAAAATATAACAGCAGATCTGAGATGGGTAGAGGGGTGAAGGCAGGCAGATCTCAAAGGCGTTCTGGATAGTTAGTTTCTCTGAAAAAAGAAGCTTCAGGTTCAAGGACAGATCTTAACTTACTTCAGGCGGGGAGAAAAAAAAGAAAGAAAGAAAGAAAGAAAGAAAGAAAGAAAGAAAGAAAGAAATAGAAGAGAAAAGAAAAGAAAAGAAAAAAGGCAGAGAAGGGATTGAGGGCTATATCTCACACAGGTAACCATCCCACCACCTCAAACACACATACACACATAGTAGAAGAGGACCATGTGAAGGCATGTTGCATATACCATTACCTAGTTAGTACTAATGTTATTCACTGTTGTGGAAAAGACAATGGAGGCAGCAGGGAGAAGATGGGTGCCCTTCATGGAACTTCTGGTCTACCAGGGAAGACAAGATGTACTGGATACCATTGCATAGAGCCTGATGCACAGTGAGTGCTCCATAAACAATGGTTCTGAGCATTGTTGCTAAGTTGACTAGGCCTGTGTTACCAGAGGCCAGAGTGTGCTTCAGGCTTAGTTCGCCCATCAAGGGCGCACCTCTTTCTCCTCTCTCCTCTTGCATGTGAAATAGATGTTTCCTTGGTGATGAGCTTGGAAAGGGAGGATGCTGCCTGGCAGCTCAAGCAAAGAACAGCTCTTCACCCATCAGGGCAAATAATGGGGCTTCTCTAGCCATGCATGGTCAATGTGGCCTGCCCAAGAGAACATGGACACAATCTACTTGATTATCTTGAGTGACAGACTCCACAACCCTTTCAAGTTACTGTTGAAAAATACACCTCAGAAGGCCAAAGCACCAGGACTCGCAAAAGGCGCAGACAGATACGCTCACCACATAGGCAGTAGAGCAAGCAGCGGATCACGTGACACAAAGATCACACTCTTACTGATTTCCATTGCTCAGTCGCAGATTAAGTCCAGTGAAGAACTACTTTAATTTCCACAGAAATGTGTTCTGTAGTAAAGAGTGTGGCCATGCGTGCCTCACTCTCCTCCTGCCCCCTCCCTGCCCCCACCCGAGGCCCTGGAGAACAGAGACTCACAGGAGCTGCCAGGGTGCAGCACTGAAGCAGGTCATAGCGTCTTTCTGAGAACAAAACCTGTGATCTCCTGCCCTCTCTGCTTCCTGGGAAGTTGGTTTCTTTATTTGGCATTTGTTTAGCATTTATTTACAAAGTTTAGGCAGCAGCTGTCACTTCAGCAGGTACACAGAGAAGAGAGCTAGCCGGCTGCCAAATTCCACGAGTACAAATCAAATGGAATGCCGTGTTGTGTGACTTCCCAGCATCATGTGAAATTCAACTTTGGACTGTGGAGTTGCTGTGTGAGAAAAGAGGCATCCACTGATCTCTACAGGCCAGCGGGCAGTTTAAAAGACCAGATCCCTGTCTGACTGGGAGCCCTGGGGCATCTTGTTTGGTATGAGGTGGGATGTGGGGGGCTTTGTTTCAGGAAGAGAGCTTGGGCTGATACTGGCTTTCTGGTTGAATTGGGCTAGGCCTCTCTAATAATAGCACTCAGAGGAAAAGGCCAATTTGCTCTCCTGCTGTTTTCTAGAATGTTTCAATCCCTTTTTCTCAGTGGCCCAAGTATGTACCTTAAGCATATGGGGACTCCAGCAACTATCTGCCCCAAATCACATATCCAGAACACATTTCTAGCAGGGTGGCATTTTGATGGGAAGCACGGAGAAGGGGGAGCGGAAGCTGGCCTATGCCCACAGGAGCATGACAGCCATTCATCCTTTCAGGGGGGCTTCAGAGGAAGGGACAGTGTCTGAGGATGCTGCCTGTGTCACTGGAGCATTGTCACTATCTGTGGTAGGAGTTAGGAGTGAGGAGATTGCGTGTGAGTCAGTGTGGAATAATCTGCCTGGTTGTGGCTTGTGAATTCTCTTGATATTCTCTCTCTCTCTCTCTCTCTCTCTCATCCTCTCTCTCTCTCTCGTTTTGGTTTAGGGGTAGATGTGATCATAACAAATGTGTGGCCCATGTCGGCAGTATCCAGATGAAAAGAGATTTTATGATTTTTTTTTTTTTTTTCTCTCTCCCCTCTTACACTTTTCTTGGTCATCTTGCGTATGAATGTGGCCATTTTTTCCAGCTCCAAACCCTCCCCTGTGTGATCCAAACATGGAGTTATACAAGGGCCACTTAAAGGGTTCATAGTCAGTCCTCTTTTCAGCGCGTCTGGGAAACCACTCAGTCTGGCTTTGCTATTTCTTTGCCTAGCATTTGGCCAAACCCAGATCCTTGGCTATCTGCATCATACATTTAGGATAAGCAAGCAAACAAACAAACAAAAAAGCAAAGCAAACCTAGAGTCCATTGACTTGCTCAAACCAAAGGCCACTTTATTGATTAAGTGCGCTGGAAAAAGCAGAATATTCCTTTTTTCTTTTCTTCTCCAGAGAAATATGGTGTGGGAAGGTAGAATGGTGGATGGTGAAAATGACCAGTCACTGGCCAGCAGTAGTGGAAATTCCAACACCAACACTTTCCTGAGTCTTTTGAGATTTGCCTCTTATTCTGGAACCAATTCCATTGACAGTTTTGCTGTGGAAAGGTGTATCTGAATGTTCTTGCATTGGCATGGGAGTCACAAGAAGGGGGAGAAGCTGATGCCAAGCTTGCTTTTCTGGAGCAGACAGAGCCATGCAGGCTGACTCCATGTGTGGGCACTTTTAGTAGGGGGCAGCAAAAAATTAATGAGGCTCTGTCCCTTCTTCTATGAATCCATAGTGTAAGGGAGTTGTCAGTCTGCTGAATGAAAATAGTAATATAGTATGGAGAATTTGGACAATGGTCCAGTTCAGGGGTCATGAAACCAAGGGCAGTAGCTACGGTGGAGGTCACCAGAGGCTTGCAGAGAATAGACATGTGTCACCAACAATCATGAAGGCTAGAGTGCTGAGTCTGTATATGAATTTATGCAAAAATGTATTACTTGCCTACCATCTGTTTCATCTTGTGTGTAGCCTTAGGCATTGAAATTATAACCTTTTACAATGAGAGATCAAAACTGGGACAAATTCCCAGAGCCTGGGACAAAGCCTGACCCACAGCTTTTGTTTAACAAACACCAACTGAATGAATGAATGAATGAATGAATGAATGAAATGTGCCTTATTCACCATTGCTTGGAATTCTGGGAAGAAAGTAGGAATCTCTTTTCAGTTGCTAATGATTTTTTTTTCTTTTGAGTTAAAAATATACAGGTAGATACATACGTGTTCCTTGTGACAGCTGCCATCCTGACTTGCTAAGATACACTTGGTATATTTCGGTCTATCTAATTTAATCTCTCTGTAGCCCTGTTTGTTAATCTTCTCTAGAAGTGACAGACCTGGAGCTCAGAGAGGGTGAGTTACTCTCTGATGGCACATAGCTGGCCACATTTATTCTGTCTGGCTGACCCTCTAACTGGCACCCTGCCCCCCACCTCCCTGACAGCTCACATCAATGTTCATAGTTGATTGGAAAGTCAGTCTCTTAAACAAGGGAATAAATGAAATGAGAGAATTTTATTTCCCATCAGATTTCCTCTCCCTCTGAGAGATTTACGTCCTTGGATTGTATTTCATGGAAGCTTTTTATGACTAGCTAGATTTATAGGTAATAATCAATAGAGAGCTGAGCTGAGTTTCTGTTGCATACACATACTTTTCACAAAGAACAGGTAAAATGGACCTGCTCAGTTTCCCAGCACCCTAGCTGAGTTGATACCAAGAGTAGGGGTGGGGTGGGTGGGGCATGGGGGTGGGTGGGGTTTCAGAAGAGTGACAGACTCCACACTGGGAGGGATTCCAAGGAAATAACAGGGGTTCATGTCTATATTTGGGGAAGGCAAACCATCAAGGAGGCTTCTCTGCTAGAAAGGGGAGGGTGTAGCATCTCCACCTATGTCTGAAAGAAGCTTTGGTAGCTTGTTGCCTCCTAGAACTCTTCAGGAACTCTGGGAATCCCTTTTGCTATCACAGTGTCCTCAGCCCTCTGTCATTGATGGAGCCCAGATGGCTGACATGTGTCATCCATAGGCTTGCTCAGAGGTTATAATGATCAGAGAGCCATGTGTGCTTCCTGTTGGGACTGAATCGCCTGTGATTTTTGTATTTTCCTTGAGGAGGGTCTTCCTTGTTTCTCTGTTTAATTTTGGTAGACTTCCAGTGTCATCCTATAAAAGAAGTTAAGATATTGCTTCTCCCAAGTAAATCTGAGTTTAATTTCAGGCACCCTCAGAGACCAGAAAACCTTTTAAGGCAAAGGAATAATTGC
Source organism: Acomys russatus (assembly GCF_903995435.1). Taxonomy (NCBI): domain Eukaryota; kingdom Metazoa; phylum Chordata; class Mammalia; order Rodentia; family Muridae; genus Acomys; species Acomys russatus. Next base: position 42,063,553 of record NC_067158.1, on the reverse strand, counting down.
TAATTATGGGATTCCAGGCTTTTTGAGAACAATGTTAGAATCATTTCAGGAGCAAAGGGCTCTTCCCAGATGCACCTCACGTACAACCACGGGGCCACTGCTTGCTAATACATACTTGCTAATAATACTTGGAAATACAAAGAGATAACCTTATAGCTTTTTAAAAGTCCAGGAGATTGAGAGCAGGGTTCAAAAGTTTGGCAGGTATGGTTGTAATAACACCCAAGGACTTCGGGGTATAAGACCCCATGATCCAAAGCTGTTAAGCCTGCTTTTCTGTGAGGATGGAGTGACGATGTGAGTGTAGGTAGGTCACAGATTCGTGCGAGTCTGTGTCTTCTTTCTAGCAGTATGACTCTGAGTTACTACCTAAGCTATAAACATGGCTCCCATGTCACGAGAAAACAAGCAGAAGGCATTTCGCTAAGGGACTGAGATTCCTGGGCGTTCTAGGAATCATGGGAACTCCAGAACGAATGCTCTGTTGGACCTGCTAAGGTTTCCCCATTTGTTATCTACAGCCTCCTGGACGACTGAGCACGTCCAGCCACAGGACATGATGATTGCTCTTCATAGTACTTGGTCCTTGTCTTTCCGCAGTCCTCCTTCCTCCATTGCACTGTCTTCCTTCTCTTCTGCCCTTCCCCTTTTTTCTTTCCTTTCTTTTTATCTCCAGGAGAAAAAATCAGTAGGACACTCATTATTCTGAGAAGCAGTGCTGTAATTCTCTCCACTAGCCTGTACGTATTCTATATATGCACATCACTTACACATTTGTATTGGCAGCACAGCTTATAAACGCTGCCATAAAGCTGGGCTCTTCCATCCAGGATGGGAATGGAGTTGTTAAAGACAGCTGATGCTAGGTGGCATCTGTTGGCCAACAGTTTTATGCCGCAGTAGCTCTAAGCAGATAACATTAATAGGAATCACATTTTAAAGTTGTAAATTTGATGTAAAATACTAAATTTGACAATAATTGTGTTATAAAGCAAAGATACTATTTATCAAAAGGCTCCTGCCTCTTCTTTGTGTAAGGGGCTCTGAAATTCTTGCTTGTACCTGCCCCTAGCAATTATCAGACCCTCTCTAAAATTCTGTTTTATTTTTCCATTTTCATAACAACTACATTATGATGTGACATATTTTTTCCAGATATTTTGCTTGAATAAATAAATAGGATATTAAATTCAACTGGGGTATTAGATTATAAATTAGTTCTGTAATAGGCGTCATAATGTTATTTAGATTTTCAGTTTACACAGACCTTGTAGCAACTCCCCAGAGCTATGCTACAGAATTAGAAGTAGATAGAAGTTGATGTAAGAAAATTGGTTTTTGTAATATGCTGATGCCAGGAGAGTTGTAGTCTGTGTAAAGGTATTTAAATAGAGCCTTCCTCCTTACTTCATTGTGCAGACAAAAGAAAGATAATGACTCCAAATGACAGATTTGTTGATGCTGCTATTGACTGTGTATGCAGCTAAAGTATTTTTTCCCAAACTAAGAAGTACTTATACAGGATGCCTAAAAGCTTGGGTTTCAGGGCAGCCTTACATGGGTGGAGATTTCTCCTTCATCTGGCTAGTTGTAACCAATGGAATCTTATGGCTTGTTTATCTAGGAACAACTTGTGGTCACTGAAGCCATTAGCTTATTGAACTATCATTTCCCCAGCACAAATAGAAAAAAAATGTGCATTTAAGAAAAAATGTGGATTTGTCAGAGAAGTCCTAATGGCAACATAAAAGCAGAATTTTCTCTCTTCCTCCCTTTCCTCCCTCCCCTATCCCTTCTTTCCTGCCTCCTTTTCACAAACCTCCATATTCCTGTTTGAAGGAAGGTCTTTCCGTGTAGTCTAGGGTAGATTTGAACTCACAATTCTTGCCTTAGCCTCTTAAATGCTGGGATATTTGTTGATTGTAATCTAAGAGTGATCAACCTAGAGTGGGTGAAATGGATCAAGCCCACTGCTTGCTTTTGTACAGCTCACCAACAAATAACAAATTTTGCATTTTCAAATGGGTAAGTAAAAAATCAAAAGAGGAAGGATGGTTCAGGATATGGAAATGACAGGAAATTCTGTTTTGATAGAAGTTGTATTGGAACAAGGTCATACTCACTCACGTACATATCACCCATGTCTGCTGCTGTATGACAATGGCAGAGTTGAGCAGTTGCCATGGAGACTAGCCTGAAACAGCCACATCTGGTCCTTTGCAGAAAATATTTGCTGACCCCTGCTTTAAGCCAAAACAAGGGTGGACTAATGTAGTATGGCCACACTATGAAGTCCCATGGTAGGAAGTAAATAAGCAGGGAGTAGATAGTTTCTGTCTGGGACTTGTAGTGATGGTTTTGAGTTAAGCATCATCATCATCATCATCATCATCAACAACAACAACAACAACAACAAAACATTCCAACTAATTTGTGTAGCATGACTCAATATGCTATTCAATAAGCTCACTTCTGAGTTTTATGGATACCAGAGGGTTGGTGTTCCATGGCCTTAAAAAACTGCTTTACAGAGCAAACTGCTTTAGACTCTCACCTACAATTCAAGAGCAGTGGAAGGCAGCCTGACCTGGGCAGGTGGGCCCTGGGTTTCGAGGGGGAGGGGAGAGGGTCTTTGGTTGTAAGCAACATTAGGAGTTGGGAAACTCTCTGTGTAGGGCCCCAGTTTCTTCATTTGTAATCTGAGGCGGGTGGTCTCGGTGACCTCTGAGGTAAGCCAGTAGCTCTGTGGTGTCCATGCTTTACGAGGAGGAGAAGACCCCACTCTCAGGAAAGCACAGCCTCTTCTCCCTGGCATCTTTGTAGCTTCTTGCCTCTAAAATTCTGCATTTCATTAAGGGTTCACAAGTCTTGACATGTTTGTAAAGAAAGACACGGCAGGAATTCATATGCCTAGCCTTATAACAAACACATTGTGAATAACCTATATTTGGAACCCAATTTGTCACAGGGATGCGGGCGATGCAGAGTTTTAAGTCTGAGCAGCTTCAGAAATGCAGCGTTTTGTTCTACGCTGCTAGCTCCCAGGGCTCTCCCACTTTGCACTTTGAAGGGAGTCTTTATTGGAGAAGCTGCTCTCCATTGCCGAAGAAGAGGGGCATTTGCATTAAACGATGCAAGAGATGCATTGTAATTTCATGAGAATTACCCTTTCCAATGAATGTTAGATTAAGAACCAAGTAAAATCCCTTGAAAGTGGCTGGAAGATAAATTAGAGCTGAGCCGCAGTTAGGTAGAACTAAATTTTATTCCTTCCCTTTAAATGGTTTTTAATTGATTTGGCATACTTTTTAAGTTAATAATGAATACTGTACCTGGGTCCGCATGATCACTCCTGTGAATTAGATCTATGGTGCCTGAAACAGCTTTCTCTTACCGAGGACAGTGATTTTAATGAGCAGTCTTTGCTTATTGCACCAATGGAAATGTGTTTCTTGGTGGTTCCAGACAGTTCTCTAATTAGCAGTCCAGTCTTTTCTCCAAAATATTTATCTGAAAGGGTATGGAAATGTGGAGAGGAAAGACGCTTTATCACGATGCTGGGAGGCCGGTTTCACTGTGCATGGAGCTCTTAGAGCCCAGAGAGCCTTGCAAGATGTAATGTAAGACCCAGAGATTTTAAAAAGAGATGGAAACAAGTAAACAAAAATGGTTTCTGTGTTGGAACAACACATTTTACTTAGTCTTCCTTTTTTTAAAAAATTTTTATTTTATTTTATTATTTTTCTTTTTTTTTAGTGTGTGTGTGTGTGTGAGAGAGAGAGAGGAGAGAGAGAAGAGAGAGAGAGAGAGAGAGAGGAGAGAGAGAGAGAGGAGAGAGAGAGGAGAGCGAGAGAGAGAGGAGAGAGAGAGAGAGAGAGGAGAGAGAGAGAGAGAGAGAGAGGACAGAGAGCAAGACAGAGAGAGACAGAGAGAGAGACGCAGGAGAGACAGAGAGAGACAGAGAGAGGACAAGAGACAGAGAGAGAGACAGAGACAGAGAGACAGAGCTGGAGACAGAGAGACACAGAGAGAGACAGAGTCAGAGACAGAGTTCAGGAAGGACATATATTCCTAAGTTAGGTCCTATGGACCATGTCAGTTATGATGTGGGTGGAAGTAGGAACTTCATGGCTCTTGTGCTGGCCTGCCGGGGATGGGGGTCTCCTCAGGGCTTCTGCAGTGCTGCTGAGCAACCACAGTGTGAGTACTGGAGACGTGCTTAATGGCCATGATAGACACAAATGGAAAGGTCGAGGGAAGATAAGCCAAGACACACGCATTCTCAAGAGTGGAAAATGTAAAATGAACATAGCTTCTTACCCGACTCCCAGTGCTGAGTGAGAAAAACAATACAATTTACAAAGTGTGAAGAAAGGAGAAAGATCACATTTATTCTTGAAGAACATGTTGTCCTGAGAGATAGCTAGAAAATAGCCTTAGCTTTGCATGTTTGATGTTAAATAGAACATTGAATTCCTATTATTTAGAGTTTGATCGGGAAAGTTTAGGAAAATGATATGTCTATTGATATGAAATGACAACCACTGGTTGTATTGAAGACTAGTATTGTATTGTATTCCCTGTACTAGGCTAAGCATTGCACACAGAATAATTGCTAGATCTGCCATTATAGCCCTCTTAAATAGCTACTCTTGTAGTCCATATTTATTTAAGTGTGTGTGTGTCCAGTGAACATGTGAAGGTCAGAGGATAACTGTTTGAGTCAGTTCTCTACCATTGGTGCCTAGGCACTACATTCAGATTGTCATGTGTTGGTGGCAAGCACCTTTATGCATTGAGTCATCTCAATGGTCTCTGTCTCCCATTTTAAAGAGCAGAAAACAGAGGTACAGAGAAATTACCTTTATTTAAATTTAAGTGCCCAGGAAGTGGCACAGCAAAGATTAAAAACTTAGAAGAAGAATGACTCCAAATCTCACACTATCCTAGTTCTGCTGAGTAGCTGGGTATACACCATGTAAAGATGGTGAAACAATTGCAGCCAGAGCTAGGGCAGAACGCAAGAGTGGTTATTTCCCATCATGCACTTGGAGAAGGAGGCTGCTGCAAGCTCTCCAGCTACCAAACTGTAATTAAAATTATCATACAGTATAATGATTTCTAATACATTTCAGAACAAATCACCATCTTATATCTGACATGTTGTTAATGTTTACTACCGTAATTACCAATTTGAAATATAAGGCAGCAATTTTTATTAGTGTTTGGTTATGTATAATTATGTCAAATATGAGACTGCAATTTAGATGGAACCGTATTAGCCTGATCATGCAGAATGGTGATACTGTATATTTGACATCCTGCGTGTTTTATGTATCTATAGATTTTTCCCTCTAAACCATAAAGAATCGTTTAAAGATAATTCAAAGGTTATTTATAATGCTTTTCATTTTAAACATGGGAATATGCATAGTCAAAAAGTGGAAAATACTGAGTCAGGCATAACCTGAAAGGGATGGAAGTTCCCATCAGGACTCTCTCTGGTGTTTAGACTCTGTCTTGGGCCCTTTTGTGTATCAGCTCATCAAAAGCAAGCTCTTTCACTTTCCTGGCTAGATAAGTCAAGCCCAGAGAATTCAGGCGAGTTTAATCTATCTAATGCCCCGAACTCAAATCCACAATGTTATTGCAAATCTTATCCGAGGGAGTTAATGAAATCTATTGTACAGAGGGCTGTGAGTGTGTAATCCTACCATGCTATTTGATTTCCACCACTATACCGAGAGCTTGAGATAATTAATAAGGCGAGGTGATGATGTTGTCTCACAGTTTTGTGGGTTTCAACCCATGCTGGTTGGCTCTGTTGCTTCAGGGCCTGTGGAGACAAACCATCTTGGTAGGGGAATCTACACATTTCATGCAGCAGGAATCAGATAGAGGGGAAGTGACTGGGGTCCTAATGTTTCCTTCAAGGGCATCCCCCTGATGACCTAACTTTCTTCTCTCAGGCCCTACTTCCTACAGGTACCACCACCTGGCAATAGCTTCGCAGGCTTGCTGTCAAGCCTTTAACTCATGGGCCTATAGTAGACACGTAAAACACAGCCTATATAAAATTAGTAGTGTATTTAATGGGACAGTATAATTATTCTTTTCTTTTCTGACTTTATAGTGGTAGTTAGAATTCTCCAGAGAGACAAAGACAAAAGAGGTTTTACACACACACACACACACACACACACACACACACAGACACACACACACACAGTGATTTAGTGATTGATTTTTGTATGTAGCTTGCAAAGTCTTAGAAGTTGCTGAAATCTGCTGCCTGTAGTCTGAGACTCAAGAGTCCCTACAAGGCTCCACTGACGACAAAGCAAAGACATGAGAGCCAGCAGGCTGGCCGTGTAGATTCTGGTATCAGTCTAAAGGCAGAAGAGCCAGGCCCAGCTAAGAGATCTCCAGGCAGAGAGAGAATTCTCTCCCACTTTTGCTCTCTTCACGCCTTCAGTGGCTTGAGTAAAGACTTCTTTGGCTTTGGGAAGGATTGCCTGGTTCACTATAGCCTGCTGATTGAGATCAGATGGTGACCCATGGAGAAACACCCTCACAAACATACCTGGAGTAATGTCTAGCCCAGTCATGTTGACACATGAAATTGATACCATATCGATTTTCTCACAAATAAGTTCTATTAGGTCTATTTTAAAGCAAAGAAAATTCACCTTTAGAGGTTTGAGGGAGGTTTTTTTATCCAAGTCCTCTGCAAGTTCATTCATGAGGGGACTTTGGAACCTGCACGGAAGCCTTCTGAATTCTAGTATAACATTCTTTCCAGATTGTTTCCACTGGAGACTCTACAGCAGCTCTAGTTCCAATGAGGCCTGAGTTCTTGCTAAGAAATTTCTGTTCAAGGCTGTAGAGGTAGATTAATGTTTAATAGAGATTGCTACTCTCTTAGAAGACTAGGGTTCGAATCCCAAGACCCACATAATTGTTAACAACTGTCTCTCATTCCCAGTTCTAGGAGATCCAGCTTCTCTTTGGGGCTCTATGGGAACCAAGTATATATTTGGCGCACAGACATGTACATGAGCAAAACAACCATGCATATAAAATAATAAAATAAGCTAAAGAAACATACATTTGTAACCCTGTTATTCCCTGCTGTCTTTCTCTTTCCTGCATAAGGAAATCACGATGTGAAAGTGACTCATCCCACAGCGGTGGAGCCAGGCCATGATCAGCCTTGTCTGATCCCAGCATTCACCATCTTTCTTCATTCCCTGATGAGGATAACAAAGTCACTTCTTGGGATGAATGACCTTAATTCCTCATCTTTCCCCATGAATATCTGTTTTTCCCACCTTATATTTACACATTGTTCTCTGATACAGCTTCCTAAACAGCTTCCATTTTACTAACATACTTCAAAATTTGGTTACCAAAACATCCAAATGTCAACATTTCCATGCTGAAAAAAAAATGTAAAATTTCAATCCTGGAAAAAAAGTTATTTTCTGGTTTTTGTAAATAATCATGATTTTAAAAAATGTATTAGATTTTGAAAGCAATGATAACTATTATACACAGAGCAAAACATAGTAGTTGTGTTTTATAGCACATATAATTTAGTTATGCATATTAATTTTATCTTTAAAATGATTTAGTGAGTTTATACCTGATGGTTCATCTGCACATACTTTAGAAAATACTAGCTTTATGAGGGTAGGCCTTCTGTGCATTTTGTTTATGCTTGTACTCTAGAATGTGGCCCATAGCAGGAGTTCTACAAATATGTGTTATAGTTTCTGCTTTGCTTTTTAATTTTATCAGCATGGCACATACTTACTTTAATCATAACCTTTATAAACACTGCTTTAAATTTACAAAACAATTGATCGCTACTGGAGGAACTGCATCTCAGTGAAGAGACTTTTGTCTTCGATATTTTCAAATTGTATTTTATCTCTCTGTATTGACCTAAACCTTAAGTAATACACTCCTGTGTCATAGAAGATTATTCTCCTTGGGTCCTACTTGGTAGCCATTGAAATCCTTTCAACAAGCGCACCTTTACAGTCACCTGGTATTACCTGTCTATGAAGTCTATGGCCACCTGAAGGTTATCTAGTCTGAGTGTCTGGTTTCTTCAGAGGTGAGCGCTTGCTGACCAACCATCACTGGAACACAGCTTTTGTCTCTAAGGTTAACATTAAGAATCAAACAAAGCAAGGTTTGAGTGTTCATATGTTGTAACTAACCTTGTTGGGCAGGTACTGATTGGACTCAGCAATGGCCTCGGATAATGGCAAAGTTGTTCTGTCTAACCAAATGGTGCTAAACCAGAGAACACGGGACAATAACACATCCTTTCAGCCTTTCAACAAAGAAAATATTTTGATTAGGATTGTCTTATTAGACTTTTATAAACACTCATTATGTTGGCTTAAGAAATGCACATGTTAGGACTAGAGAGATGCTTCAGGGGTTAAGAGTGGTTATGCTCTTGCAGAGGACCTGAGTTTGGTTCTCAGCATCCATCTTAGGTAACTCACAGTCAATTGTAGTTCAAATCCAGGGGATCTAATGCTGTCTTCTGGTCTCCAAGGGTGTGCGCGCGCGCGTGTGCGCGCACACACACACACACACACACACACACACACACGCACACTTAAAAATAAAATCTTAAAAAATGTACATACCAACATCCAAAATGTACATGCCAAGGAACATGTCAAAATTTCTTTTTTTAATAAATCAAAATTATTTACACTCACATGTATTTGATTATTTGTTTCAAGTGCTCCCACCATCACAGAGACATGAACAAATCCTCTCAAGGATCGTCATGAAAAAGAGACTCATAAATCCTTTAGCCTAATTCTACAATTGATCCCCTAAGAAAAGTTAAATAGCACCATTGTTTGTAGATTGCTAGATCACCACAAAGATAATTCTTTTATAAATACAGATGGCACCCTTGTGGAAATGACATGACAGTAAGTAGATGCCAGCAGAAAAAAAAAATAAATAAAAGTGACATGCCGATTAGCTAGCTACACAGAGTAAAGGAGCACTATGCTTCTCCTTCTGAGTAATGGCTTATTTGAACTCATGAAACCTTGAGTTCATTTTGGCTTTTAATACTTGTTCTTCTTAATATTAAAATGTAAAATAATAAGAATTTGATTGTCTTGAGCACAAAGTGCTCATCACTTGCTGGTGGGGAATCAGCCCGTGGAAGTTTCCTACTCTCTTCCCACCCAAGGCCCCCATTTTTTTTTCACCTCCCGGTATCACCTGATAAAGCTACAGCAATTGCCAGAAAGCCAAAAATACAGCAATAGGCTCATGAGGACCAAAATATAAATCAGTGAATATGTTATCAGCCAGTTGTTGATATTGACAATATCAATTTTGACATTCTCTATTTACTGAGGACCTAATATGTATCACACTGAGGATCCAGTATGTGTCACCTCATGGAAGCCATCCCAGATGTGGCTTCTTGCTGGGACTTTTTTGTTCCCTGTGCCTTCTGGGTTTCCGAATTGCCACCCCATCTCTCCTTCCAACATCAGTTTAACAAAAATGTATAAAGAGGAGCAATCCTGGGCACCCCAACCACAACGTGAAGGTGGTTCACATATCAGCACTGAATTTCCCATGTTTCATCTTCTGTTTGTTGGTGGATGGAATGTCGAGCAATGTTGCCTAACCTCTCAGAAACAGCACGTGAATAATCCCGTAATCAGTGTAATGTATTCTGCTCTGGGAGTAATCAAGTCATTGAGCTTTGAAGTAAGATCCAATTTTTGGAAAGTGGCTGATGAATGCAGTTTCGATATTCAGAGGAGGCTGATGTACCTGGACTATTTGGGTCTTCTGGTTGAATAGGAGGAAAAAAAGTACTTGAGGAAACTCAAGTGGACTATTCTAAAAATAATCTAAGTTTCGGGATACATTTTCCTAGCGGCATAGTATGCAATTTGAGATTTTAAAATTAAATGTGTCTGTGTGCTTTTGGATTTTTGGGTTGCTGAGAGAGAGAGAGTGAGCGAGAGAGCCCGCTTAGCTGGAAGGGGAGGGGGATGGAGGAGATGTGGCCAGTGCTGAGTCTGAGGATCTTACTTTTCCCTCCTAGGCTGCTCTTCCTCTGGATCTTTGCAAGGTAGGGTCCTTCTTGGTATTCATGTCTTGACTTAAAAGTTCCTGCTTCAGACGTTTCTTCCCTGAGCTTATTTCCTCTACCATAAGCCATAAAGCCAGTCTCTCTCCCATCCCTTCCTCTCCTCCCTCTCTTTCTTCCCTCCTTCTCCTTTCTCTCTCTTCTTTCCTTCCTTCCTTTTTTATCAACCTTTTCCCTTCCCTCCCTCCCTCCTTTCCTTCTTCCCCTCCCTCCCTTTATCTCCTCTCCTTCCCCTCCTGCCTTCTTTCATTTTTCTTTTTGTGTATGCACACTTGTGAGGGCGTGGAGATCAGAGAACAAAATTTAGAGTCACAGTAAGATTCCAGCCAATCTCCTCCTGCCCCCTCTCCCCTACCCCCCCTTTTGACTTAGATCTCTTACTAATATGCAATTCACAAAGGCTATCAAGCACGACTGAGGGCTCTGCCTGCCTCTGTCTCCCCAGCACTTGTTACAAACATGCGCCACCACACGTGGCTTTTTAATTTTTTTCTTTCCGTGTTGAGTTCAGGATTGAAACCAGGCCTTCATGCTTGTAAGGTGAGCACTTTACCATCTTAGTCATGTCCTTCTTCTTCTTAATTATCGCCAGGAAAAATCCTTGTTTAGCCTCCTCGGGAGATGATGAGCTCCTGGATAGAGAAATATGGGGCTGTTTGCCATGGTATTCACAAGTCATGCTGTAGTTCTAGACACCTTGGGGACACTGGTGAAGGACTGACTTACTGAATGAATGCTTGATTCTAACCCAGGGGTTCCACAACTCCGGGACATAGGCAGCTGCCTCCACCTGTCAGGCACATTGCTAAGTGATTCCAAGGACCACTTCTTATTGGTATAGCAAACCAGCTCTACGGAATCATACAAAGGGGTCAGGCTCACTAGAACCATCTGATTCCAGGTGGGAGGCTGCAGCTAATTGGGCAGCCTCGGTTCCCAGGCAGGCTATAAACTGATGGTCAGGTGAAACGTGGCAACGTCCCTGCTAGTTAGGCTTTTTATTACTTAGGACATTCAGTTCAAAATTAACTCCTCTTCGCCAGTATGTTCTATTCTTGATTCACTTGGCTTAGCAGTCTGAACCCCCATTCTAGCTGGAGCCCTTGGGTGTTCCACAACTCTCACTCAACCCCTCCTTTGATCACTCTGCCTGGCTTGCTTCTGCGTTTTTTTTTTTTATTTCACACTCTCATGTCCTTTACTTTCCTTCCTCTCTTTGTCCCTCCCTTCCTTCATCTCCTCTCACCCTTTCTGCTGCTTCTCTCACCCTCCATCTCTCTCCCCATTTTCTTCTGCCTCAGAGAGTGTAAGCAGAAGCTTGCCCTACGCTGTCTTCTACGCCCAGGAGGAGTGCGCTCAGCCCATGTTCTCCCTTCTACTTCACACTTACTTTCTAATATTAGAAAAGTAACCGTGAAATACATACGTACAAATTTTTGTGTTGAAGCTGAAAATGTTTGGACTCATCATCTGTGGCTTAACACCTCTTCATGATATCGCCCACCCCTCGAGAGTGTGCTCCTGAAAGTATTGCACGCTCACTGCCAGCCACTGAGATAATGCTTCCTGGGTGTATCTAGGAGGTGATTTGGCTTTCAAGGGAACAATTAACAGAACTATTTTAAGAGGTCATTTGCTGTGGAAGGTGGGGGAATTGCCTGTCCAGGGGAATGAGAAATGTTTAGATGTTGGCATTCCCCTCCCCCCACCCTTGATTACACCATGGTCCTAGAATAATGGCTTTTTTTTTTTTTTTTTTTTTTTTTTTTTTTAATAAGAAAAGGAAGAAAAGTTGCCATGGCCCTGCAGATAGGAATCACTGCTGTGATGCTTTCCTGGTTTGGAGAAAATCTATACAAGTGTGGGTTTTAAAAGAAAGCTGCCAGAGCAAACCAGGGCCAAATGGGTGCACATTCCTTAGTTTTTGTTTCAGTTTTTTTTAAAAAGTAAATACAATGTTTCTCCAGGTCTATTCCATAGGGTAGCCACCAAATGTGATTTTTCCATGTCAAAGGGTTCTTGCTGAAATACACTGGGGAGTCATTCTTAATGCTGTTGTTGACATTTCCTGTGGGTACGTGATGTTGAAAGGGAACATTAGTTCACGTCCTTATTGTTTCTAGAATGTATACAACTATGGACTATATTTTAAGGTAATAATGAAGTATATTTCTTTGTTGGCAGTGGTGGAGAGGGCTAGTCTGAGACACGGTCTTACTATAGAACCCAGGCTGGACTCCAACTGTAGGCAGTTGTGCTGCCTGAACGTCTTAAGTAGTGGGATCATATATGTGAGCTATCAGGTGTGGCTTGACACTGTTAGGTTCTAAGTTAACCTAATCCAAGACTCCTAAGGTTTACGTGGCTATGAAGACAAGAAAAAAAAAATATAAAAAAGGCAGCAGTGCTCTCCTCTCTTTGTAAGGGACCTTTGTGTCCTTCTGTCTTTTCTGTTCCTGGCTGAGAGATGAGGGAGCACTGGGGCTGTCACTTCCTCAGCAACAGCTGCTCTTGTCTCTCCTTGAATCCCTGCATGTGACTTGCACCGCAACTCATCAGTGTCATTTTGCAGACGACAGTCCTAAAACTCAGAGGTGATGTGTATAACTTGTGTAGATCACTCAGTGTGTAGGGCAGTGGAGGGCAGGACCATGGTGCAGAGCCCCATGTCAATTCCATACTCTAAGGGAGCTTAAGACATTTACATAACATAGCATGGTATTTCCAAATAGCAACATCCTACCATATGCTTTATATCATCTTTAGATTACTAATAGAATGCAAATGCTGTGTAAATAGTCTTTAGGTTATATCACTGAGAGAATTATGACAAGGGAAACAGTTCTGTGCATATTTAGTACAGATGAAAGTTTTATTTTTCTGGTCTGTGATGTACTGTTCAATTTATACATGTATTATCCATTAATGTAGAGGGCTGGTATGTATGTATGTATGTATGTATGTATGTATGTATGTATGTATATATGTATTGGCTATTTGTTTATGCATCATCTATTATCTATTTATCTATCTATCAACTATCTATCATCATCATCAATACCATCATCATTATTTGTTACATTTATAATCTATCTATCTATCTATCTATCTATCTATCTATCTATCTATCTATCTACCCATCCATATTCTAGCTCTATGCTGACTCCATTCCATAATGTGAAACATAGCTGGAGCCCAGTGACAAATATTTCTTGACATGAGATGGAAATAAAATCTATATGAATATGCAAATGTCCCTGCAATTCTTCACCTCCTCTGCTCTTTTCCAGAGTTTTATCAATCTTGCACATGTATTTACCTGCTTGCTTGCTACCAGAATGTCTCCTCACATCTGAATATGAGCTCTGTGTGGGGAAAGGTCTTTAGGTCATTTGTCAACCACTGTGGATCTACAGTAGATGCTCTGTAAATATTTGGTGAAGGAATAAATTGTCTAATGCAAGTTTTTACTCTGGCTTCGGCTTCCTGAAAGCTCCTCAGATTACTTTCTTTACTCGTCTACTTCTCTCTCAGGAGTAGTTAAAATCTACTCAGGGCTGTAAATAAAGAAAGTCTACATTCCTAGCTATTCCATGTAGCAAACCCTGAAGTGTGAGTGCATGGGGCTGGATGCATCACAGAGACAGCTCTGGGGTCATATACATGCAGAAGTGAAGCCACAGGGACAGTATAGAAGGTCACTACTCTACTTTCTGCTTCACCTCGTGACAGTCACAGCACAGATCTTTTCTGCAAAATTCCAAAGTCCCCTCCCTCCCAGTGTCAGCTCCTGTGCCCATCTTCCCAAGCTACACCCTGCTAGGCTCCTTAACTTGGAACAGAAAGATTTCAGTATCATTAATGTTCCCTGCAGTCCTCCATACCCCATTCTTCAGGGAGTCTTTGCTTGTCTGGATCCCCCAGGTCTGGTAAACTGGGTAGGCTATTGTGTGGTGCTTAGGCAAGAGTAAAGGGTTGAAAATGGATTTTCTTTCATCTTTGAAATTTTGCAAAATATCTGTTACTACATTTTTTTTTTTGCCCTGCCTGCCCACTCCTTGGAGTTCACATCCCTTACTTCTCTCCCTCCTCCCTCTCTGTTTCTCTCTCCACATTTGCCCACATCATGACTCTTTGGCAGAAGAAGGATTTAGTGAGGCAGGTGACAACCACCTTCACTGCTGCAGAGCCATCCAAAAAGAGCCCAGCACTGCGACCCCAGGAGGAATGCCGAGCTGAGTTGAAAGGCATTCTGCCAAGATACACCACCCCCCCTCCCCACCACAACTGGAGACAGAAAGAGCCAGCCCTGATTGGATTAGTACTGCCCAGAAGCACTTTAATCTCAACTGCTGCTTCCTGGGGAGGGGAGGTAGTGTCTGACTTGTGGGAGGTGGGAGGCGCTGAGATGCTGAGCTTCATAGCAGCTAGGGCACCTGCAGGGAATATTAAAGCACTCTCTCCAGAGATAAAACAGAGGATCCCAAAGAATGAGTCTGTGGATGGTCTGGATCCTGTGGGTTAAAATTGTTAAAATAGGCTTTGAACACACACAGCCTGGTGGTGGCAGGTTGTACATCAGGAGCCAGTTCTGTTCAGAGGATGAATGGACACTTTGAAGGGTTCGATATGAAGGGGGTTGAGGCGAGAGCTCAGTCAGTAAAGTGCTTGCTTGGCAATTATGGAGACCCGAGTTTGATACCCAGAACCTAGGTTAAAAAAAAAAAAAAAACCAGGCACAGTGATGCGCACTTATAATCCCCAAGCTGGTGAGCTGGTGAAAGATGAGTCCTGGGAGGTCATTGGCTAGCCATCTCAGCCTCCTAGTGAGTCCCAGGGCACTGAAAGATACTGTTTCAGAAAATGTGTACAGCTACTGAGGAAGGACATCTGAGGTTGTTCTCTGGCCCACATATGCATGCACACAGGAACACACACACACACACAAACACACACACACAGGTACACTTTATATTGGGTGTGCATAGATGATAGGAAGATAGAGGTTTAAAAACGAAGGCTGGATTATAAAGAAGGATATCTGTTAATAGCCAGAAATTTCAAGCTAGAACGAGAAAGGAATGGAAGAAAGCACGAACGAGAGAGAAACAAACTAGGGAAAAAAGAACGGAAGGGGTATTTGCTGATGTCTAATGTTAAGGTAACTGAATTAATGAAAATCATTTTTAGGAACACAGTTTATTTGTTAGACCACTCAGAATAAATAATAAAACAAATCACAACAGATCGCATGTACATACAAAGTGAAACTCAAGAATGTAATACATTCTCTGTCCAAGTGGGATAGTCAGTCTGTGTAGAAGGAGGTTGCCCATAGCTCTGAGGTGAGAGTGGGTCCGGAGAGGCAGCGACCCTAAAGGCTGGACCACTTGTCCATCAGGCTGAGTGAGAGAGAGAGATGCCAGGACTAAGATGAAAGAAGCTGGTCCAATGAGAGACAAAGGGAGAATGCATGGCATTGGTGCCTGTGGTGGGTTTTATCAACTCGATGCAGGCTCAAGCAGGGGGAAGAGTCATTGCTAGGACATTCTTAGCCATGTGGGGACCTTCCCAGCAGGGGGAAAGGTTTGGAAGCCGGGAATAGACTACTGATTTCTGGAGTGATTCCCCCTGCCTCCCACCTCTTTTCCAAACTCTCAAAGTATTTAATCTCCATTTTTGAGTACAATGTGCTTTAAAAATTTTTGCTTAATTTTATGTGTATAAGTGTTTTACCTACATGTCCAGAAGTACCATGCATGTGCAGTACCCACAGAGGTCAGAAAAAGGCACTTGATCTCTTAGAACTGCAGTAATAGAAGATTGTGGGCCACTATGTAGATGCTGAGAACCAAACCAGAGTCCTCTGAAAGAACAGCAAGTACCCCTGACTGCTGAGCCATCTCTTGAGTTCCTAATCTGCTTTTAAAAATAGTTTTCATTTATCCATGGAGCATTTTATAGACACATATAGTCTATTTTGGTTACATGTATCCTTACTCCTCTTTTTCTTCTGGATACTCCACCTCCCAACATTTCCCCCTTCCAACTTCATGCCTTTTTTAAAAAAAATCCAATTTTTCCATTAGTGGTGTCCCCTGCACTCAGGTGTGGGGCATTTACTGGAGCATGGACAACTGTCTAAGTAGGTTTACCTGTCAGTCAACATCATCTGGAGTCACCAGAGAAGGAATCTTGATTATGGGATTGCCCAGATCAGATTAGCCTTGACCATGTGTATGGGAGAAATTTTTTGACATAGTATGGCCCTGTCCTTTGTGGGTGGCACCATTTCCTCAGCAGGTTGCTCCTGCTATGCTAGAAAACTAGCTAAGCATGGGTCTATGTGTGGACCAGCAAGCACTGTTTCTCTGTGGTTTCTACTTGACTTCCGGTTCTGACTTCCCTTAATGATAGACTGTGACCTGGAAGTACAAGGCACAAATAATTCCTTCCGTTCCCGAGTTGCTACTTGTCAGTGCTTTACCACAGCAACTACAACATAAATCCACTAGTGGCCATATTCCTGAAGAAAAATGCCTCTCTCTTCCCTGACAGCCATGAGCTCGGAGTAGCTTCTCAGTGAGGAGCAGACCTTGTGAGGCCCCTCCCTAGTCTGTGCTAGGACATTGTCTAGCTTGATCTTCTAAAAGTCTTATGCCAGCAACAACAGATGCTCTGAGCTCCCAAGGACAATGACTTTGTCATGTGCAGAAGACACTGATTTACAGGGATCGTCCTTAAACTCGGTCTCTCACAAGCTTTCCGCGATCTCTTCCTTAACGTTCCCTTGGCCTTGGATGTGTCGGGTGGGATGATAGGAGTCCAGTTAGGACTGAGCACTGGGTCAATTCTTATGAAAACAAAGCAGGAGACCTAACAAGGAGACAGGACCGTATCTCTCAAGAATGGAAATGTCCTGTCTTCCTGTGTTCCAGAGATGAACACACACAAGTTAAGCAGGAAAAGTTACCTGGGAAAAGCAAGGTGGAAATCCATAGCTATTATTTTTGTAGCCTCTAGCTACAAAAGCTAGCAGGTGAAGCTAGTCTAGAGACCCAAAGTGTGGGTGGGGGGGAAATGACATTTTTGCATTTTTGTCAGGTAGGCAATTTAAAAATAAACTTGAATTCAATGTATGCCATTAATGCTAGAGGTTGTGTTACAATAATGCAAAAAAAAAAAAAAAAAAAAAAAAAAAAAAAGCCTTCTTTTCACTGGAAGTTAAAAAAAAAAGCTATGTTGTAGGGGGTGGGGAATCTTATATAGAGCAGGCTTCTATGACTGTGACAGCAGCCCACAAAGCCACTGAAATCAAACCAAGACTGCACCCTGCAGAATTAGCACTGTAACCTATGTCAGAGATGTGCTATTATCCTAATATCAGCTTTTGGATTCTGTCCAGTCCCATTAGTAATTCCCATGTTGATTGCTCTGTTACTCGTGAACGTTAATTGCTTCTAAATCTCTTTGGATGTTCAGATGCTTGGGGGAAAAATTCTGACTGGCAAAGGTGCGAGTTTTATTAATGTGGATGCAAACAGGAAATCTGCTTAGAGACACAAGTGAAGTGTCTGTGACTGAAATGCTGTAAGTGGCAGGGGTAGCATCATTCTTCAAATGTCTGTTCTATGTTAGTAGTGTGTGTGTGTGGGGGGGAATGGAGCACAGCTTTCCAGAGATATCGGTGGTGTTCCTTCAAAGCTTGAATGCATTTAGATCTGCCTAGATAATCAAGTTGTGTCCTGAGGGTCCCTACTTCACTTGGTATGGAGTGGTGACCTTGGGACCTTTGAGGTAAATTTGTGCTTAGTGCTATTAAGTCAGGAGATGCAAAGAGATTTGGATATGATTTGGTCTCCCATCCTCTCATTGGTCTCCTTAACTTATGAAATAGGAGGGGCCTTGGAAATTTGCATCAGCATCTTACATACTTCACATATTGGGAAACAAAGAGAGGATCATGAAGAGGAAGAGGTGAGGGTGTGGGTGCGAAGAGGCTAATAAAGAGAAGATGGCCCAACTTTTGTTCCAGTGATCAATAAAATAGAAAAGAAATGATAAAATGGATATTTATTACACTTTTTTGGGCAACCATTTCACTGAATATTAGTGAAGTTTCTGTTTTTTTCTTTTGGGTGGTGCAAAACATATTTATTTTCCAGTATTGACATTCATTCATTACTAATTTCAATGATACCCTAGTAAGAGAGCAAAGTGGTGGATAGAAAGGAGACCCAAGAGTGTTCATGTTCTGTTGGTTCTGCATATGGTTTCTTTTGGTCCTAAATTTAACAGAAACCAAATAAACCTTGCTTGGCTTCTGTTGTAGTAAGGGGACATAGAAAAACGAAGAGATGAGCCATATATAACAGGGGTGTGTTAAGTTTTAGAAAGGAAGAGAAGACAGGGAGGCAAAGGGTATGTGATGGGATGGGTTGCAACTCTTTTAGAAGTGGTTGGAGGAGGGCTCAGTGAACGGGTCTTTGGACAGTGGTCCTATGAAAGAGATGGGGTAACTCATAGTGGAGGGAAAGAGAGTCTAGACGTGGGAAAGTACTTCGATATGTAAGGAGAAAAGAAGTCAGGTTGCAGAGTGAGTACAGAGAAGGGCATGTTAGACTGTGACCCTGACATCACGGGCATGGGAGACTCTAGATACACATTTTCCAAGAGAACTATGTTTTATTATTTCTGATAGCATGGCCCATATGTAAAACACAACCTCATCTTTTTCAAGAATTCCTCCTGAAGGTACTATCTTTCTGAGACAAATGTCCATGACTCACCAGGAGCGTCCAGAAACTGACAGAACATTCTGGAAGGTTTTGATCATAGTAGTTGCATCTGTATTCACATCATCAAACCACAGGATTAAAAATTTCCTGATGTTAAGACCTGTGTCACGCACAGTTTTGTGTCTTCCAAGAAACCACATGTGGAGATAAACTCACTTGCAGTAACAACAAAATAAAAAAAAAATTTTTTTTTGATGTGTGAACAATGCCCTGTGAGTGCTGGAAAGGACGCGATGTCTTAGAAAGATTTGTTAAAAATATACCCTTCTAAAAATATTGTTGTGAGATAACATGTGAAGCATTCTGACTCCCTTGGAATGTACTTTAAACACAAGTCCATATGCCGAAATGTGAACAGAAGTACAACAAATTGAGCAGTAGAAACATTATTTTCAGGCCAAATTTTAGTTGGATGGTTGGATGTTGTCTATCTTATTTTCCTTCCATGTTTGAAACACAGCACTGGAAGTGTTTCCTACCTTCTCATGCCTCTAAAGGGATGTCGGGGTCTGGGTTCATCAGACCACGGGCCTTCCCTCACCACTGTTTTCCCTAGAGTAATTGTGTGTAAGTAGACATTGTGCCAAGAATTGCATGGGAATAAGTCTCCACGGGAAGGATGGGTGATAGTGCTATGTTGTGATGTGGAAGACCAAGGTTAAAATTCTGCCTTCCCCTTCCCCCACCCCCACCCTCTTGTTATATTTCAAAGTCCACATCTGCAAAGTGGGGGTAACATAAACCTACCATCTGCCTTTCAGGTTTTTTGCGAAAACCAGTGAACTAATATTGGTAAAATTGGAGCCCCATGGATGAAGGGTACTTTGTAAGTATAACACGTTCTTGTCGTATTCTTTTCTATTGCTCCAAACTGCAAATACCAGATGTCTGTTCTTGCTGTATCAGGAATTCAGTAACATTTTGTTTCATACCCAGATATTGATAACCTGACTGTCTTTGAGGAATTTAATGTCTCTGACCTCTCAAATGTTTCATCTACATGTTGGATATAGAAAAATCATCTTCTACAAGAACAGTAAATTCATAGAAAGTTGACTAGATAATTTGAAATAATAAATGTCTTCACGGTGTGTAAAAATGTTACTATAAGCTCTTGATGTAAATTCAAGGTACTTTTATTTCTTTTTCCCTTTCAATTGCATTGAATTTGTGTTTTGAGCCATCAGCTTGTATCTTGGAGGAGGGGCTGGTTTCAATAAGGGTGAGTGAGGTCTTGATGATAAATGTCAGTTAGATGGTTTTGTCAGTATTGTGTTTCCAGACTTGGCTAGAGGAGAGAAGGCAAAACTGAATGACGAGCTGGGTGCAGACCTCCCCTTTCACCCTGGGTTACTGTTCAGGTGACTTGAAGTTGCCTTCATCCATTGGATGGTAAAGGTTGCAAAGCCACACAGTCCCAGAGTGGAGCAGAAATAGGATTGTCTTCCAGCAGCAATTTCACTTGAGTTCCTTGTGGTAATGATATATCTTTATTTTCCCAAGTCAGCCAGCATTCTAGAATTGTGTAGTTGACCATGGACTGCCTGGCAGTGACCACTACTTAACCTATGGCTCCTTTTTTTTTTTTTTTTTTTTTTTTTTAAAGTATATGGTACTCTTTAAAAATTCCTAACCCAAAGGAATTCAGAAACTTCCTGGAGCCCATTTTATTGCCCAGCCTGGGATTCAGGTATAATGCTGTAGGATTTATATATATTGGCCAGTTCTAAGGGCTCCATCCCACTAATGCTTGAACACCTCCAGAGAAGTAGGAAATTTACCAATAGCATTCATTCTTCCTGAGCTTATAACAAGTCCATCTTCTGGGTACTTTCCTGAATCCTAATTTTACATCCATCCCGACCAAAAAAAAAAAAACCAAAAAACAAAAACAAAACAAAACCAAAAACAAAACAAAACAAAACCCACTTATCACTTATCTCCCCCCTTAAATATGAAACCTTTTCAAATATCAATGATGGTACCTGTCAGGTCATTAGGGGTAGCCTCAGGTTAATTTTTATCTGTAAGGAGAGTCATTGTCACGGTACCCAAAGCCTGTCCCTTTGGAAAGGTTCTCATTTGTTTATATCTTTCTTAACAAGCAGCACCGAGAATTTACCTTCTCCAGGCCCCACTCTGCACCTCAGAGTCAAGAGAGCTAGTCAAAGGTGGAAGAGAGCTACCTCAGAAGATGCCATCTGGAACCAGGTGTGCCCTAGAATTGCTTTGAGCATCAGGACTGCAAGGCTCTCAGCCCTCTGTGAGGTGCAGATGACTGACAGGGAGGAAGTTGTTTTGGTTAATAATACAATCTACTTGCCTCCTGTAGACACAGCAGTAGCTTACTAATTCGTTAGAAGTGATTTAAGGTTGTTTACTGATGTTTTAAAGTAACTGTCAGAGTGAAAAAAAAAAGTTCACACTAAATGAGACCACTCACCTACTTCAGAGTTGTTGTTTATTTTAAGCTGAGTGTATAAATAATATATTGAGATCCGAAGGGTGATTTCAAGCATTAGAACGGGAAGCCTCCTGTTTACTAACTGTCATTGGGCTGAAGAGAATTTAAACAGCTCTGAACCTTTTTGTCTGTGGATGCAAAGCATGAAATTAACTTTCATTTCATAGTTAGCAGAAATCATGATGAGGTGTCTTGTTGTCCTGTCTCCTGCCCATCTGGATCTTTTTCTTTTTTCTATGCAAGACAAGCCTTGGCAGCAGAATGCCTTTTATGTCTCCTTTCAAACAAGACCCCCTTACTTCTACCACAAAATAAGCAGGGACCTGTCTGAACCAGTCAGTCAGCTTTCTCGGATAGAAAGAGGCAGAGTGGAAATATGCTAGCCTGGCTTCCAGGGGTTCAAATCCTGAGTGCTGGTGGGCCTGTCTGAACTCCCCTTCTCCATTAGAAGGTTTGGAACAATAGCATCTACTCCCATTGCTTTGTGGGAAGATGGTGAAACTCCCAGGAGGTCGTTGTGATATGCCTTTAAGGGATCGGGTGTCATAGGTAAGTGACTTGGTATCAATTACTAATACTGTTAAGGCTGGATGCTAAAATATGGCTCAGTTTTAGGCGAATTACATGTACTGCCACAGGAACTGTTAAGATCCAAAAATCCTTCTGCCCCAAAGCCAAAGCACAGGCAAGTTACGTGGCTCGTCTCACCTGTACTGTGGTTAACTTCAAATGTGAGGTCCTTAGGGTCCAGAGTCAGTGCCCTTTACTGTTACCTGTTGGGGAGGAAGGGCCGGTTTGGTTTTCCTCTGTGAGACTGTGCCTCTTACACACCAGGAAGTGAGACATATGTGCTATCTAAAAGCCTGGACCACATTCAGGCCGAGAAAAATCCAAGGGCAGCTTCTTTATCATCGAGGAGGGCTCCCATTGGATAGGGATGCAGCAGACTGTGTGGGTTAATTATGTTTTATGTGTAAACAGCCTGATGATTCTTAGCTGAAAAGCTCTAAATGAAAAGACCTATTACTTGTAATGATTCCAGAAACAAGACATTTGATTCACTTTCTGTCCCCTTTAAACTCAAAAGTGTAATAGCCTATTTTGTAGTACAGGGAGAGCGGAAGAGAAGAGTAGGAAATGTAGGGAATGTTTAATTTTGCGTGATTGCATTTCACACTTGCTGTGTAGCAATGGGGACGTCAGAGAACACCTAGTTTTGATGCTTTGATGGGATGCTCCAGGCTCTGCAGCCTGATTTATCAACTTTGTGGGATAAATCCTTATTAAGCAAATGAACAGAAATGCATTTGCGTTCACATCACTGAAAACACGCAATTTGTACAAACGCTTTTAAAAATTCTATTTACACTATCTTTATTGGGAGTTCAAAAGAGAGAGAGGGAAAAAAAAAAAAAAAAAAAAAAAAAAAAAAAAAAAAAAAAAAAAAAAAAAAAAGAGCCTAAAGCAGTTCATGCAAGAAAGTGATGTGGATTTGTGAACATTTCTTCCCCTGTTAGGTTTAGGTTGTACTGGGGTTAAACTTGGACTAGCAAGAGTGAGGTTCTGGCTTGCTTTATATTTCTGAATGAAGCAGTTCAAAAATAGAATCATTTCTATAATCCAGAAAAATGGATGGACTCCTAAGAAGTAATCAACTGAGGGAAAGAATAAATTTTGTTCTTCCAAATTGCCCAGATCTCAGCAACTGCCGCTGCGCTCTAGCATTTATTAATACAGTAAGATAATTGCATAATTAAATACACTATGGAATTCCAATAATTGGAAACTTTGTTTTCTCATCACAACACACAACTTGCTGATGCTGAAAAGTACACATACACCGCAGTATTTTTGAGAGCCAGGATCATCCCTGCCTGTCATGTCCTCTGCAGTGTTTTGTGGCTCCTCTTGCGGTTCTGAGACGCGTCTCTTGCAGGTTATTTTTAGTCAGTTGTATTTAGAAAGGTGAAATTAAGCAGGAAGTCCTCAAAGTCTGACCTGCCTGGCCAGGCCACACAGATTGAAGATTGTTTCTCTGAAAGTCTCCTTGGTGCTATTTAGATCTTTCCACATAGCACAAGTGAAAACTGGCCGGAACATGTGTGTGTTTCAACACAGGGAGCGCCGCCCTGTGTGGTAGTTGTGAGACAGCTTAGTGGAGCCTCTTGGAAGAGGTCAGATCTGCTATGGCCTCTTTGTGTGTGACAGTGGAAAAAGAATGCCCCCCCCTTTTTTTTTGCTTATTTGTAAAACGAGAAGTTTACTATTCATATCTTGGTGTGAGGCCTAATTGAGTTAAAATATGGCTAGACCTTAGGAAGCACCACCAGGCTCATTATAAGTCTCCAATAGATGGCAGTTTTAATTAGACAATTCAGGGTGAAGCTTCGTATTTGCTTGAACTATAACAAATCCTGGAGTAAAAAACAAATAAAGAGAGGTTCAGTTCCACTAGCCATGAAATATTCCTTGAACCCTTTGTGTATCTTAGATGTCAAAGAAACAAAGATAGATGACATCAACTTTCAACTTGCAATAGTTCAATCAAATTGAATGATGATGATGATGGTGACAAAAATATTATTTCAAAGTGGCACCTAGTACATAGCAAATGCATTTTCAGTGGCAGAAACTGGCCTGTTCTCTGTGTATCTTGTGTTTCGTACACACACAGTTCTGTTTCCTACCACTCAGTTTGGAGTTCTAAGCAGTTTAGGCTCCTCCCACAGGGTAGTTACTTAGCACCAAGTGGGCTCATTGGTAACTGACACCAGGAAGATGGGTTTTAAGGAGTCAGGAGTAGTGGCCACAGTCAGCTTGTGAATGAAGGTATATTTGCTATTATTGGATTCTAGAGTGAAGCAGAGGCAAGGGATGTACGTGGGTGACAGACTATCAAAACAACTGTCACCCTGAGGATCAGACAAGTGCTTCCTTAGTCTTTGAGTCTTCAATGCCTCATCGCTCACCAAGGTTCACAACTGGTTGAATACATTAGCTTCATTCTTGCTCACGCGTGACCGATTTTTACTTGTATATGTGTATGAAATTCTTCCCTTCAAGTTTTATTTTGGAGAGTATAAAACCTACAGAAGTAGAAAGAATAGCCCCCCCCCCCCCGGTGACATTTTTAACCCATATCTACCAGCCTGATGATATTGTGTCATTTTTCTACATACATAACTTTGAACTTTGTCCTAATTCCCAACCTTTTACATCTTCCCACCACATTATATCTTCCAAACAGCCTTGTCCATCTTCTGTCTCTGTATTCATAATGTTAAATTTGCCTTCTAAATTCTGTGTTTCCAACTTGTAAATTTTGGAAAGAAAGTCAATAGCAATATTAAAAGACCTTTTCTTAAAATTAAAAAAAATATAGTTTAAAACCTACATCTTAAATCTTATTTTTAGATAGCATACCAACATATGTGGTCAATATAAGAGAAGTAAAACTTAAAGGTTAGAAGATTTTTTTCTGGATGCTGTGACATTCTCTCCTACAGAGGAGAATTTTTTTTTTAAAGGCAAATTCCCTTGGCCATAGTTTTCACAAGAGCCTTTCAAAAGTAGATGGTAGTCTAATTTATTTTTTTAAATTTTTTATTATTAATTTATTCTTGTTACATCTCAATGGTTATCCCATCCCTTGTGTCCTCCCATTCTTCCCTCCCTCCCCTTTTCCCCTTATTCCCCTAATTATTAGTACAGAGATTGTGAGTTTTCAAACATCCTGCAGTGGTGATGCTGTAAGTTGGGGAGATAGTCTCCAACTGAGACAAATACACTATCGATTTGGGAGACACCAACTAACTAGTCTGAGTCGCCCTCCTCCTTTTCTGATAGTCTTGACCATTCATTAAAAATAAGGTTTCTGTTACGGAGACAGTGATTTCCGTGTTCTCAGTGGACAAGCTGGGGTGAGGTGAAGAGTGCGCAGACCCTGGGCACTCTCTCATGCCCATGATGCCCTGCATGATGGGCCTCATTGTGAGCATCTGCCTAACAAACAGCCTGCACCACAGTGTGCTAAAGCTATAGAAAAAACATTTTCGAAATCATGACATTACTTGGCAGAAGAAGAAATCGGAGATATTCACCCAGCCATGTCAGCGGGCAGTGAGAAGAGAGAGCTGTCAAATTGAAGGGTGGGAGAGGTTGGAAAAAGCATGAAAGGCAGACAGAAGACCCAGAGCCCTGCTGTATCTGGGAGTGTTAAACGGGGTCAAAAGCCTGCACATCCCCTAAGGCGGTGGTTCTTAAATTGGAATGATTCGTGCCCCTTAACCCAGAGGTTCTGATTCAATAGATCTGGGGAGGGGCTTGGGAGTCAGGGTTTTTAACAGTCACCGTGCACCACTCGGAGAAAGCTTGCCCTGCGGTCATGTTTACATCACAGAACATGACAGCAGTTGGTGTTGTTAAAGATGACCAGAGTTGTAAAGAAACCGTTAAGCTCAGTCAAGTGTATTGCAAACCTTTTTCAAAATCAGGGAAATTTTAGAATCGTTTACTTCCCAAATGCATAAAGTGGGAGCAGTTGTCCTGAATAATGAGGTGGATCGGGGTGCAGACCAACACAACAACAGGATTATATTAGTGTAGGGTTACCAAGTCGGGGGGGGGTGCAGAGAGGTGCACAGGGCGGGGAGGTGCACAGGTCAGGGGAGAGCAGGGTAATACATCCAACTGGCCTATGTAGTGAGCTCTTGACAGAGGGGATTCATGGCATTGTCAATGAAATGGTCACAGACTTTGGAGTCAGACACCCTGGGTTGGAATCCTGATTCTCCTGGTTACAAGTGGTGGCGATTGCTCTTTAAAGCAGGCCTTTCCTCATAGGGCCAGAAGGAAGGTTCAAGTAGGTCACGTGTGGGGGAGCGCTGAGTGTACAGCTTGCAAGTTAACGGAAGCTCAGTTAGTGGCTGCCATTACCTTAACGTGTAAGCTTTGTGTTAGTGGTTAATGAGCTGTTGGTTGGCTCTGGCTTTGGTTGAGACAGGAGAATGGCTCCAACAGATATTCCAAGGAGGGATCACAGCGTAAGCAAACCCTGAGGTAAAGGCTGACGCGGTCCAGTCTTATGCTTAGTTTAGTGTTTCTAAAAGTCCTGTCCATATTGAGAAGGGGGCAGAGGAGGGGAGGTCTAGATGGCACAAACCTTTTGCAAATATTAGTTAGTTTGATCAAATGATGACTATGAAATGGGTATTATTTATTTAATAAAACATAAAACTGAACCACAGAAAATTTAAGCTGCCCAGCAACTCAAAGCTAGTAGGAACAGAGCTGGGATTTGAACGTGCAGCATCTGTTCTCCTAATTGCTTTGCTATCCTGTTTTACTAATAATGATTGTACCCACACTAAGAAAAGATCCCAGCATGAAAAAAAAACAAAAAACAAAAAAAACACGGTGTTATTGATATTGGTGTCAAAACAATGGTAAAGTTTTACAAGTAAAACTTTTTTTTTCTTTTTTTTAACACGGAGTAACTTGATTTAATGAGCCATATGAGGTGAGGAATGGAAGAAGGCAATCTGAGATGATAAAATTCCGATGGGTGGTCCCCAGATGAACTGCCTGAGAGACGCTGGAGCCGTGAATGATAGTGGCAGGGATAGATTGGGGATCCCAGGGGACCTAGTATGTTGTGTCCTCTAACTCTTTGTCATCTGTAACAGCAATAAATTCTCCAACTTTGGAGGCAGAGGAAGTAGCTTCGCCCTGGCTGGAAGCTCAGGGAAGGACCTTGTAGCTTGAGTGAAGTTCATTTGCATTTGCTGGGTACCACTGGGAAGCCAGAGAAATCCCCCCATGGCCTTGCCAAACTACAGAGACATAGGAGACCAGATATTTTCTCCCCCTCTTCCCCACTCCACCTCCCTACTTTCTTATTTTAACCAATCCCCCTCCCTTTTTTTCAATTGTGCATAAAGACATTTTGTAAAGAGGCTAGGAGTCAAGAATCAGAATGTTTAAAGCAACTCAATAGGAAAAGAGTTTAACACTACTTGCCCTATATCGTTTTAATTTACTTTATCCAGGAAGGCACCTGTGTCCACCCTGAGTCTCTCCTTCAGCTGTGGTCAGAAAACCTCAAAGCCCAGATAATCTTAAACCAATCTTTGCTTAGGCTTTCATATTTGCAGCACATTTTCCTCTTTTAAGAACCTGATTGAGGCTAATATTAAAGTGGGGTTTTGTTCCCTGAGCAAATGAGCACAGGTGTTAGTTCATAAATTGCAAGAAACCGTCATGGAACCAACCCCCAACCAGCCCAAGGAGTGATGGGAAATTCGGCAGCCCCCCCAAACTGGAGTGGGGGTGCCCCTGCTTCAGGCTCTAGCTCTATGGTGCTGTGCCCCTGTGATGTCAGTCTTTCTCTCTCCCTCCCTCTCTCTTCCTCTCTCTCTTTAACACACATATACACACACACACACATTCTCTCTCTCTTTCTTACACACACACACACACACACACACACACACACACACACACACACACCAGACCTCTTTATCCAATTTCGTTCATTTCCTCTGTCTAGGATTGAGGAAACAGGTTCTCATCTCTTCCTCTTGTGCTCCCAACATCTTGTGTACTGGTAGGCAAAGGCCATACACTACACAGTGGACCATCGCCCTTTGAACGATGTTGCCTGTGATGTGAACAGTTCAGTAGTTCTCAATTCCAAGTATGTGTGAACAAATATTCTTTGAATGCCTACTACTGCTGCTGAGGTTCAGGTAGGTGACGAGATTTACCTTGGGTTGCACACGCTTGGCTCTGTGCAGTTGAAATAAGGATAGCTGTATGTGCACAGAGCTGTGACTCCTCCACTAGGAGGCTCAGCTTTCTGTTGTCTCAGGGCACTTTCCCAGCCTTACAAACACTTGGAGAGGAACTTTCTTCCCCTGCTAAACTGGGGTTCCTTACACCTGACTCCCCAGCATCTGCATCACCTGCCCACAAGGAGGTAGACTATCCTTCCTTGTCCTCATGGCTCAGGACGTGAAGTGTCGTCAGATGCCACTTCCTAATGTGAGCCCAGGCACAAAAGCTTCAGGGGCTGCCTGTGAGAACTCTGCCAAAAACCCTCCACTCAGGCCCCAAATGCTGCTCCACAGACTAAAATGGTTGTCACTAGAAAATGAAATTGGTTAAAGCTGGGTTTAGATTGTTTTTGGACAGTAACCGTATGTTTCTTTCTTTCTTTTTTTTTTTTTAAGTTAACACAGGCTAAAGGGTAAAAAGGAAGTAACAGGGAAGCTTCAGAGCTGTTTTTCTTTCCTGTATGTTCATAGTGGTTATTTATATCTGGAGGTTACCATTGGGATTTAACTCAGGATATAGACTTGGCAGGGTGGCTTCTGCACTCTGCGGTGACATTTGACAGACTGCAGGCAAAGTAGGATGGATTTCTAATATCTAGAGGGATGGATCCGCGGGCGAAGTGTTGGGATTCAACTGTATTATGAAATGGATTTATTGACGCCAATCTAAAAGCAGCCCTTTGCTTGTCAATAGGAAATCTGTATCAATAACTTTTGATAAATTAGGGCTTCGACCTTTTGCTTTGTTTGTTTGTTTGTTTTTTTTATCAACTCTACTTTGGCAATAACAATAAAAGACTCCAGGTGGTGTATTGTGAACGGCTTATTGCGCTCCTCATGAGCGTGACTGACCCCAGGGCTCAGTGCTATGATCTTACACATGCTATCTGCACCCAGAAGGGTGGGTTGCTGTGCCTGACTTCCCTCCCAGAATTAGCTATTCCCCCCTCCACTCAGTTGCATTTCCGTATCAGCCCGCTGCGTTAACCTTGAGATGCTGTGCCGGTGATGAACCTAGCATCTTCATTTTCCAGATGAAGAAATTAAGACCCAGTGAGGTCCAATGAGCTGCCCAGGGCCACACAGTAAATCTTGAATACAGCTGGGTTCCAGACAGAGGTGCCATGGTTCTTGTGCGAGGGCATGGAATTTTCTTCCTCTGTGATTACAGAGAGAGAACAGTTGGCAGAATGCGTAAGCACGCTACCTTCTTCCCAAGTGCAGTGAGGTGGAGATCTTCTTGTGGGTGGAGAATGCTGCTGCAGACCAAGGCTGAGGATTTTCTTTGTCCCTGTTGGATGCCTGCTTCCAGGTTCTTAACATGCCCTGGGCATCGTCTGTAGGGGACATCTCTGTGCCCAGCCAGATAGAAGTTGGACAGAATGGGGGAGTTAGGTGATCTTCTCTCTAAAGATGTATGTCTTAACTGTTACAAATGTAGAATGTCAGTTTTCTCCCTCTAGATTCCTCCATTTGTAGGCTGGTAGGAAATGAAAGAAGGTGACCAGGCCATGCAACTCCATTCTCAGGACCACAGCCACCAACACAACCACAGTGAGTGGTTGTACCTGCTAAGACAGTATTCATTTACTCCGCTCAGGCTGTTAACTACCTGAAATTGGGCTCAAACACTATCCTAGGCTGGCAGTCTATGGCTTTGGTCCAGGCACGGTTCCAAGTAGATAGCTGATCTCTTTGATGTAAGTTATGTTACTTGTTTGGCTTTTAAGCATCTTCAGGAATTTTAAATTAAAGTTGCTTTACTGCCGTCATAGTGGTAAGATGGAATTGAAAATGAAAGGGGTGATTATACACCAAAATACAGGGAGGAATTTCATAAACAGGAACGCTTGGAAAGCAAGTTGGATTTTACTAGACTAGTGCAATCTTGAAGAAAATGACTTTGTTTGAAAATTCCTCCTAATGTATTTTCATATTCATATTTCTGGTTTTTGTTTTACTGTATATTATTGAATGTAAGTCATTTTCTTTTTATAAGGCCTGGTGGGTTATCATTCTAATCAGGTATTCTGTTTTATTATATTTTTTGTTGAGTTGAGGTGACAAAGATCATTAGACAAGTAGTGTCTTGAGCTGGAAGATTGTTACATTAAGACTTTTTGTTTGTTTTCACACACAGTGGGCTTATAAACCCATTCTTCATTATCTCACTATAGCCCTTGTAGGAGAGAACAAAGGCCTTTGTCTTCATGTAAATATGTCTTCCCAGGATTCATTTGCTGGGACCTTCACCCCCAAAGTCCTTTGCTAATGGCATTGGAGAAGTGAGACCTTTAGAAGATGGGTCATGAAGACTCTGCCTCTATAACTAGATTAATCAGTTTGCGAATTAATAGGTTATCAACACAATAGCTTTGCTATAAAACAATACTTTCTGACATGCTTGCTGTCCCACCGCCAAGCCTTGTATCTACTTGGAACTCTGCAAAAGAGTCCCCAATAGCAAGAAGCTTTTCATAAGACCCAGTCCCTCAGCCATGGACCGCCCAGTATCCTGAACTGTAAGAAAAAAAGTTTCTTTAATAAGCTATCAAGTCTGACATTCTGTTGCAGCAACAGAAAAGGCAGAAAACAAACAAACAAACAAACAAACAAACAAACAAACAAACAAACAAACCCCAAATCCATATTATCCAGGACTCAACAAATAGGACTGGGAATATAGTGCATTGATACATGCTTGCTCAGAACGTGTGAGACTCTGCATGTGATCACCAACATTAAAACAACAACAACAACAACAACAACAATGCCCCGAAACAAACCAGAAGCAGAAGAAAGCCAGTTTCACCTGGAAATATGGTTAGATGTACGTTTCCTCAGAGAGCCTGACCTGACTGTGTTGGCGTAGCAGTTAGAAATCGTCCTAAACACCTGTGCTTCTCTGACATCATCTTAACAAAAGTACAGTAAGGTCTTTACTCCTTCTTGAAAGTTAAGTTCTAAGGTTAGCATAGAAAATCATGGGCGTCAGATACAGGTATCAGTGTAATTTGTTGTATTTACTTCGACTCCCTGCTTCGTCCCTTCTGTCAGCCCTATGCCCATCTTGTAGATTCCTTTGTTCCTTGCAGAGAATCCCTCCTGCTTTCATGCCATGAGCACTTACTAAATAAATTATTTACTGTCAGCTCTACCTCAAGACCCAACAGTACCACTCCTGGACATATACCCAAAAGATGCTCCACCATACAAGAAGGACACTTGCTCAACTATGTTCATAGCAGCTTTATTTGTAATAGCCAGAATCTGGAAACAACATAGATGTCCCTCGACTGAAGAATGGGTAAAGAAACAAGGAGGATCCAAGGGAGGATGCTTGAATCTCACTCAGAAGGGGAAATAAATACAGAGGAAGTGATTGAGGAGAGGGAACAAGGTAAGAGAGGCAACGAAGAAATGAGGATAGAGATCAGACATGGAGACAGGGGAGGGGCTGGGGAGAAGGGCAGGGGGGAAGAACTGAGAGCCTGCAGAGGCAAGAGAAACTGTGGGCAGAGGCATCTCTGTGACAAACTGGAGACCTAGGACAGGATAGGCTCCTGGGAGAATATGGGGGTGACTGTAGCTGAGATTCCTAGGAACAGGGGTCATGGAGACCGAAGAAGACATCCTCTAATTAGATGGAACTTCTAGTGGAGGGAGGGGAACACCAAGCCACCCACAGAAACTTCGACCTCAAATTTATCCTGCCTACGAGATGTGCAGGGAGAAAGACAGAACAAAGACAGAGGGAATGTCCAATCAATGCCTGGTCCAGCCTGAGACACATCCCATGGAAGAGAGCCAACCCCGGACATTTATGAACAATACGCTGCTATGCTCACAGACAGGAGCCTAACACAGCTGTCCTCTGAGAGGCTACACCCAGCAGCAGATCCAAATAGATGCAGCGACTCACTGCTAAATATTGGGTAAATCATAGGGAGTCTTTTGCAAAAGTGGAGTGATGGATATGACCTGGAAGTGACAGGAGCTCCACAAGAAGACCAACAGAGTCAACTACCAGGGCCCAGAGGGGCTTGTGGAGACTGAAGCACCAACCAAGGACCATGCACGGACTGGACCTAGGCCTGCTACACAAATGTAGCAGATGGGCAGCTCAGGCTTCATTTGGGTCTCCTAGAAAGGGGAACAGAGTCTGTCTCTGACATGGACTTGTTGGCCTGATTTTTGATGGTTCCTGCCTTGCCAGGTCACAGGAGTAGAGGACATGCTCATCCCTGATGCTGCAACTGGATGAGTTGGGGTGAGTGGGTGAGTGAGTGGGTGGGTGGGTAAAGGGGGCTCCCCTTTTCTGAAGAATAGAGGAGGAAGGATGGGGAAAGAAGGAGGGAGGGAGCTGTGATCAGGATGTAAAGTGGATAAATAAATTAATAGAAAAAGATAAAGAAAAAAAGTTATTTATTGCCTCCCTCAAGTGCCCTTTCTGTTCTCTTTAATTTTCTTTCTATGGTCATGTTCTACACACACATACATATACATAAATGTAAATTCTGCATATGAGAAGAAATGTAATGTTGCTCTCTCTGTGTCTGGCTTATTTTGCTTAACATAATGGTCTTCAGTTGTATCCAATTTTTTTTCTGCTAGAAAATATCATGGTTTTGTTCTTGTTTATGGTCAAATAAAATCTCAGTGAGTGTATGCACCACATTTCTTTATTCCTTCATCTGTTGGTGGACATCTGGGCTGTTCCCATTTCTTGGCTATTGTGAATAGTGTAGCTAGGATATTTATCCCTCAAAAATATACATTCTGTGGGCTAACACATTGAGAATCAGTGTCTGAGGCAAAGCAATTGTCCCAAGCAGGCTTCGGTGAAAGAGAAGAGAAGTGTGTATTTCTGTACTTTAAAACACGGCTCCATGGATTGCTTAATGGTGGCTTTTAGCCAAAGACCAGCTACTTCCACAGTCTCATGAGAAATGTAGGCTGTCTTATCCCAAACCGAAGTTCACGAACATTCACTGATACTATTCCCTTTTGAGTCCAAGGTCTGTAAGAGAAACAGTATAACAGACCACAGTGAATCATATCTACCATGTAAACATGTCTGTTTATATCATGGTGATAATATATTTCATGCAAAGCATATTCTTTGATTGATATCAAATTATAGGAAATCTGTGAGGAAAAACCCAACAGCAGCAGAAAATTATCACATCAATGTTATTCATCTAGCAATTTGTATGCCACGCAAACAGGCAGCCTTTGAAATCTTTAGTTGCCCTGGCAATTGGAGAAATTATTCACTGTGTGCATTTTTTTTTTTTACCTCCAAAACAACATCATTGTGACTGAGCATGTGCCTGTGTGAGCATGTGTCCATGCACACAGCCTGTGGCTGCATAGCCACAAACAAGCCACGAACTTACAATGAAACAACAAATTAGCAACAATTTCATTAGGCACAATTTATGACAACGTAGCCAAATAGGCATATGATTATATAATTATATGCAAAACTTGGAGGAAAAGAAGAAAGATTTTTCTTTCCCCAAGTTCAATTCTACATTCCTCCAGTGTCCAGCAGCTGGTTTTGAGCTGCCAAGCTGGGTCGTGACTTGGGCCAAATCTTTTCTGAGGGAACGGTCTACACAAGCTGGCAGGCTGTCAAGCTGTGTGTGGTCCTCGTACTAGCAAATGAGTAAATCAGAGTTATAAGTTGCAAATGTGCTTCAAATTAACTTCTGCATAGCAGGGAATGCGCTTGGCATAAATTTAAAGTCCGGCTCAGAGGCAGGCCTCTCTCACAGCAGCTGAATCGAAGGAATGGTGGGATATTAAGGCCTGGTGGGTCTTGGAGCTTCCACGGGGCATGAACTCAGTGTACTGTGCTTGAAATGTCACATTCCAAGGGCTCCTGGAATGACCAGGCTCAGTGTCATATCACACTGTGGGCTCCGGTCACATGATGCAAGCCCTTGCTTATCTGACCAGGTCTAAAATAAGACACTCCGATGCTTTATTTATGAGCTCTGGGCCACCCAGGCCCATGATGTAAGTAACCTTGGGGTACACAGCGTTTGATCACTTCAGTTCCTATAAACTACCTGTTTCTAAATGGGGAAAGGCATTTTCCCAGCACATAGTGTTATTCATGAAGACACAAAGCGGCCCCTTGTCTGTCACTGCACTGATTTCCAGGTAATGTGACTCCGCTGGTGAAGGCTGCGGATTGCCAGTTTCTAATCTTAGTTTTCTCTTCCTCTCCATTTCTTTTTCCCCTCACTTTTTTTCTTCTTCATTCTCCTTCTTCCCATCCCTGTCCCCTTGCTTTTTCTTCCACTCTCATTCTCCAAAAGGACCATTTCCAGTCTTAGACAATGATGAGCATGTAATTGTACATTAAGAAATAATAAACTAGAGAAAATAGCAGAATTCATAAGCTGTTGTGAGGAAGCTCAGTTGAATGAGAGAAATTTCAGACTTCTCTTTTGTCTGTGTGTTGGCGGAGGGGAGGGAGAGGGACAGGGAGAGAGAGAGGGAGGGAGAGGGATGGAAGGAGGGGGAGAGAGATAGAGAGACAGAGACACAGACAGAGACACAGAGAGAGAGAAAGATAGAGAGATAGACAGAGACAGAGACAGACAGAGGCAGAGACAGACAGACAGAGACACAGAGAAAGAGAAAGACAGAGATAGAGACACAGAGAGAGATAGAGACACAGAGGGAGAGAAAGAGAGAAAGAGCGAGACGGGGTGGGGAGAGAGAGAGAGAGAGAGAGAGAGAGAGAGAGAGAGAGAGAGAGAGAGAGAGTGAGAGAGAGAACATATGTAGATAGTGCAGGACAATCTTAGTTGTCATCCTTAGGTGCAATTCTCCTGAAGTTTGAGACAGTCTCTCATTGGCCTAAAACTTATTAAAGCATGCTAGGCTGGCTGACCAGTGAGGTCCTGGAATCCACCTGTTTCTTTCTCCTCAGTGCTGGGATAACAAGCTAGGGGTACCTGGCTTTACTTCTGAAGGTTCTCAAAGACACGTTCTTCATAAACTGAATGATTGCCCCAGCCTTTACTGCTTCCATTTTCAACACCGAAGGTCATAATGGAAGGCAGGAAACTAATGTTGTAGATACTGATGAAAATGCCTCATGCAGAACATTTTGACCTTTCGTGAAGTTCTTCACTGTATGGGTTCCCTTGTAGAGTGCAGGATGTTTTGGGGAGAGGCACCCCAGTCCTCCATCTACCAGATGTTGCTCATTTATGACAACTGAAAATGTCTTCAGACACTCTTAAGTGCCTTTTGGGAGCAGGATTGCCTCTTGTTGGTTTAGTTTGACAACTTACTGGGATTTGCTAAGGACAAA
Organism: Acomys russatus; assembly: GCF_903995435.1. Lineage (NCBI taxonomy): Eukaryota > Metazoa > Chordata > Mammalia > Rodentia > Muridae > Acomys > Acomys russatus. Next base: position 42,027,966 of record NC_067158.1, on the reverse strand, counting down.
TATCACAGAGACTGTGCAGTTGTTTTTTTCCTGGTTGGGCACAACAAGAGGAAATCTGGGTTTGAATCCTGGCTCCAGTACCTCGTGGCTATGTTACTGTGAGCTAAGCCTTTAATTCTCCACTTACCATATAGACACAATGACACATAACTTCCAAGGTCATTGAGACACAGAGAACTAATACACACAATGAAAATAGCACAGGAAAACACAGGAAATTGATGAGATGGGTCTAAGACCTATTGTATGATATAGTAGTCAAAGAGAGAATGAAGGGCTGCACTATGGTCCATCCAACTGTGTAGCCTAGTTCTGGGTTTCTTCTTTTGTCCTGCTATGTCCAACCCCCAACCACTCTTACTTTCCAGAATAATTCAAAGGTATGAGACTCACAGAATGGAGAGATGCTGAGGAACATGGTTGTCTCCTGGCAGGACTGTTCCACTGAGAATCCCCGCAAAGCATCATGGGAAGCACGTTTAGCTTCTTGGATGTAAGCATATGGAAAGATTGAGAAGGCAGAGACCCACTCAGTGCACTACCGATCTGAGACACCAGCTCCACCTGGTTTCTTTTGCTTACATGGAGAAGTCACTTTCCTTCTTTAGCAGTGAGGGTGACAAGTGCTGTCACTCTGTTGCCTCAGGAAATAGCTGAGGAAACAGTAAGAAACGATTCAGTGTGACTAGAGCAATTCTCTGCTTGGCTGTTCAAAGTCCGAGTCCCTTTGACCTGTCTCTAAACTAAAAATGAGAGCCAGAAGAAGGAGGCAGGAATCCATCTCTGACAACTAGCTATGACTGAAGTCTCTGACATCACCTCCAGTCATGGCTCCCATGTTCACAGACCCTCTCAGGACAGCTACCTGCCAGCAATGATGATAACTGGCAAAAGACCCATTCCTCCTACTTACCCTAACACTTTGCCCTCTAACTAAGGGTGTTGTGATCTCAGCCATTTCAGCAGCCATCTCCTCTGTCCTGTTTCCTTACACTTGTACCATGGAACATGAGGTGGGAAGGGAGAGGAGAGACCATGTTCATTGGTTGAACTGTTTCTGGATTTTTTTTTTGTCCGTATCTGCTCTCTCGCTTTATGATTCGAGAGATGGAGGACTCACCGTTTATACCTTAGCCACCCAGTCTAGTTGTAAGTGACATGGAAACTGTCCTGATATCCGAATCTGCACCAATAATACCTTAAGAAGAGTGTACTAACTGCACTGTGTGTTAGGATCCAATATGAGTAAGGTACAGCTTCTGCCCTGACAGGACATGGTCCAGCCAAGGGTGATGTGGTGGAGGTCTGCTAAGTCATCCATTTATTTGCTTAACACACACTCATGAGATGCTCTGAGGAAGCAGAGACCTTGTTAGGTCCCGAGCATCCAGTGGGTAAGTCATCTTGCTCCTGTGAAGCTCACAGTCTAGTGGAAGAGAAAGACTGTCAGGAGTTGTCCAGGATTCATGAGGAAAAGGGGGCTGTCCTGAGAGTATACAATTGTGGACCTGACTTTGGCTGGGCAAAGGAAGTGAAGATAGGTCAAGGTTGTGCGGGATGTGTGGACACTGAGGAGGATCGAAGGTTGGAGAGAGGCCACTATCCTAATTGGTGTCTAAGTATGGTGACAGGAACAAGCATGAGGACATGGAGCATCTGCTACAAGAAAGCCCCTTGATCGCAGAAGCATTTCAGGGAGCTATAGGTTATTGTGGGGTATGTGTGTGTGTGTGTGTGTGTGTGTGTGTGTATGATCATAAATCCTATGAAAGTGTGACATAACTGTGAGACTGTCTGAATTAGTCATAGTTATGTAGATGGAGAGGGCACTGGGCACTGAGATAAACACCCAAGCGTGCCAAGGCTGACAGAACAGACTCTGCTAGTGATGTCATAACTGCTTTCCTGGAGAGGATGGCATGTGAATTCTTGAAGAGGAGAAAGAGAAGAAAGAGCAGCATCCCTCAAACTCGCTGCGAGGGGTGCAGTGTTCCAGGAAGGGAACGGCAACCACGGTAGGAGGCAGGCCTAGAGACTGAAGAACCTTCTAGAATACACCTAGTTATCCTTTCTAGGCTGAATCTCAGGACCAAGGGCAGAAGTGAGCATTAGCACACAAGGATGGAGACTGGGCATCATGGGGGCTTGGTGGGCAGCTCTCCAGAGATGTGGGTTTCTAGATGGTCTCTGCAGGAGAGCAAGATCCTTAGTGGACTATTTAGAATCACTCCTGGGCTACCGCATGGAGGTATCAGGACATCTAATGTCAAGGAGAAGGGAGTCAACAGGAGTTAGAGTCAGGGGTCTTACATGCTGCAGACACATAGACAGTTGCTTCCCTATAGCTTGGCACATGCTAGGTTATATTAAGTTTCTATGTTGCACAAAATGCATCTTGGAAGCAAAACTTTACAAGGAAGCAAAATGCTGCAATATCCTACCAATTATACAAGCAACAGTGAGTCCTCCTTACTTTTGCCTGGTCTTTAGAATGGTACATCCACCTGTATTTTCTTTGTTAAAAGTAGAGTATTAATTATAAGATCTTATTTTGTCCTTCCCTGAGACATATGAATGTTTGCAGTTACACAGTCATGACTTCTGGATTTTGGCTTAAAGTTCTGCCTCATTTTCCGGATGTTTGGTGTCCGATTAGGAAGACTCAGGAATCTTTGAGGACAGCCACATCATAAAACTGGATGCTTAATAGGGCCTGGGACTCACATGCATTGGAGGGACTTAAGAAAGTAGAAAACACACATACACACAAGCGTGCATACATGCATGCATGATAAAATAACCACATAAATTATGGGCCCAAAAGAGAAGTGAGAAATTTTCTCATTTACCAAAAGGGATTGTAAAATAGCTTATTTGAGCTTCTGAAGACTATTTTTTTCTAGATGAATATTTATATAGTACTGGCCATGGAGAGGTTGGGTAAGATACAATTTTGCCTGTGGACCAGGGGCCAGATGAATTAAAGTTCGTCATTTGTCTAGGCTGACAAAGAGCCAAAGATCTCGCTGCCTGAGTCTGTCTCCCCCACCCACTAAGTAGCATTTTGTGGCCGTTACACCAAGTGTATCTTAAGCCTTTTGATGAGTTCATTGTGATGTTTTGTGAAAGAATGGTCCACAAGGGGCTTGGGCAGAGCCATTTAAATATAGAAATTAAACACAGATTCTAGGAAAGTCCACTTATGTTATAAACTAAGGGGGAGAAGGAAAATTCACAGAAGGCTCCTTTGTCCATCTTCAACTGATGTAAACTGTCCTGGACAGTCCTTGAATGGAATTTCCTTGTCTATCTCACTGCTACCCCTCAGTAGGGGGTTGCCCTTATATTCTCCAGTGTCTTCAAGTTTAGCTGTGAAAAGGACGGGACTCCTTACAGGCCATTACCCCACCTCAGGATCCCATGAAGCTGACCTTTGCCTTTTGCCTTGTGCCCTCTTCTTTTTGTTCTTCCTGGGGACTGAGGCTTGCTCAAAAGCCCTTCACCCCATCCGTACCCCAAGGCTGAGCATGCATATCATAGTTGCGTCCCTCTGCCAGCACCGCCTCTCTCTGAACTACTGTCAAGGCAAAATTGCTTTATTTCCTAATTCTGATGATATTAGCGAATACATGTAATGGGAAATAAAATTAATCAGTTTGTGCTTGTGAAATTGCCTCCTGTTTACCTCAGCCTTGTAGCGATTTCCCCCCCTCCTACAGGGGTTATTTTAATTAACAGCGTGAATTTTTGGTAGTTTAATTTATTTTATGATTGTGTAAAAATACTCCTTTGTAAGGGTTTATATATAACTAGCCAGCTAATTAGCAGTAATATTTTAACAACAGCTGTAGAAGCAGGGAGTCCCATGAAACATAGCTTCTCCCTTCAGACCGCCACGATATTTATTGGTGCCTTTTCTTATCAGTCCTGGCTGAAGGCAACAGAGGAGGGTAGTGTGCACATCAGGTAATTAAAAGAGAAGTAAGCATTCTAGGTCTCCTCCCACCTGACATGCATAGCTTCCGAAGGACTCCGCGTCTCCAAGCTTCTGATTTAGGACTCCGTCTTCTTCCAAAGTCTGTTAAGCATTCCTTCTGGGACTCCGTAGAAGACATACCTTTCCAGAAAATTATGAGGAGTCTTTTAAAGGCATTAACTTGGACCAATAATGGTCGCTGATATTTATTCTACACTTTCTGCTTATGCGAAGCACATTAACACCTAGTGGGGGTCACCTTACATTCATTTAGCATGCTTGATTTCAAGGACTAAAACTGGGAGAGAGTTTAGGTATGCGTGGGGAAGAGATGGGGGGACTCAGAGGAATGGTGGCACGGAGAGTAAAAGGAGGGAGCGAGACAGAAAAAAGAGGGGGACACAAAGAGAGGCACCCACTTGCAGCATATACACCCCAATAACCTGCACATTCTCTCTTGGTCACACACTTACTCAGTCACTTGGGGGTTCAAGAGAGAAAGCTCTCAATGGCTACCTCCAGTGAGAACTTAGAAAAAGATTTTCCTTCATGGTTTAGCTGAAGGCTAGCCAGCCCTATGCTGTAGAACTCAGTGTCACACGAGTCTCTCCTTACATGTGTAGGCTTAGATTCTAGTTCCTGAAAAAGTCTATGAATCCTTAGTAATGGGGAGGGCATACAGCCTTGGTTGTGTCTGATGATCTTAACATTATTTTGTAGGTAGGGACACTAAGGGCTAGAAATTCTAAGTGGGCACATAATACCACAGTGAAGTGGTGAGGAGGTGACTGAGCCACACCCCACCCATACGTGTCTTTTTTTTTTTTTTTTTTTTTTTTTAGTGAATGTTTGTGGACCCTCACTTTATTTTCCAAGAGAGACCAGACCATTTTTCCAATGTGTGCTCACATTGCCTCAGTTTGCTTGTTGAACTGTCTCAACTTTTCTTTCTTTCTTTCTTTCTTTTTTTTCATATACCCCTAGCCCTCTAACCGGGAACAGTGGGGTCTCAGTTCCTTGAGAGCAGGATCTCTGTCATTTGGGCTTAACTTCATGCCTGATACACAAAGATGCTCAATTAGGAATTACTGGGTGCATGAAAAAAAAATCACAATAAGCTGAATTTTCCGATGCAAATTTAAATTTTTTTTTTTTTTTTTTTTTTTAAATTTCTGATTATCTTGGTATTCACTTTATCCTGCACATGCTGTGGTGGTATAGAACCTGAAACACAGAAAATGGCTCAGAAGCCTATCCCTCCAACTTTAATAGCATATGTATAGAAACTGTTGCATAACATTTTCCAGGGAGTGCTTAAATAAAAAAGAAATGCAGAAGAGGAAGGCTCAGCCAGTAAGATGCTAGCCATGTACAAATGAGGAGTTGAGTGTGGATCCCCACCACCAATCCTAGAGTTGGAGAGGTGGAGAGAAGAGGATGGCTGGGACCTGATGACTGTCAGCCTAGTTGAATCCATGAACTTCAGGTTCAGCTGGAGATCCTTCCTCCAAAATTAAGGTAGAGAAGCAACTTAGAAAGACACTTGATGGTTGGTCTTTGATCTCTACACATATGCACAGGTATACTCTCACAACACGTGTACACAGACAGCTCTATACATCACACAAAGACACACACACACACACACACACACACACACACACACACCATAGACGAACAAATACAATGAATCAAGCCACACCCACCTACCTAGGACTGCCTGTTTATGTATACATGCACGTATGCAGACACTGTTACCTTGATGCGAATCCATGGAGGCAAAATGTCCACTTGGTGACTATGTAGAGACTTCCCAATAAGTGGACACCTGCTTGTCGATCGGGCGCTCCAGTGGCTACAAAATGGCTCACACGTGTGAACCATTCTACGTTTACACCCTGTGTGAGTCCCTTGACAGAGCTGGCCCCTAGTGTGTATGCCTGATGCAAGGCTATGTGATCTCATCTGGCCTTTCTGATAACCTGCATGACTGGGTGCTGTTGTTATCTCTATCTGGCAAGTGAGGGGCTGTCAGAGAAGTTAATGACCCTGCTGCAAGTTCCCAAGCTGATCAAATGATAGGGCCAGGATCACAATCTCGGAAACCTATGCTTTATTTATTGTGAAAACAGGCAGTGGACTCCCTAGAGAGGTCTGCACATAGGCAGAAAAGAGCTGAGCATGGAGGTCACTCTCAGTTATGTGGAGAGGCTAGTGCTCTCTGTACAGTGGCTGGAGGTGAAACTTTGTCAGCCATGGAACCTTGACTCTGCCTCTCACTATTACTAAAGACATACGGCATTTCTTTCACAATCTAACCTCTGTGTGTCAGCGTCTTCATCTGTTAAGTGGGATGGATGGGATGCAGGAGTGGGTGTCCTGTAACTGGCAGCTCAGTTGTTCATGATGGGTAATTGAACTTCATTTACTGTAATTGTAGGTGAGCGTTTGGCCACAAGCAACTCACACATGTAGATCGGCTTTCCCCATCTCAGTGAATAGGCCCTGAATGAGGACTGGAAATTTTCCTGGGAAGAAAGGACCACAGAAAAACATAAGAAATAAAGTAGGCCTTGGTAACTTAAGGATGTGACTTACAGCTTCCATCTCAATTCTCTTTGCTCTCTTTCCCCACAAAGGAGAATAACACAACTATTAGGAAAAGCAGAGAGGAAGTGACTTTTTAAGAAAACAATCTTGAAGAAAAAAAAGTCCAAAGCTGGGATCACTTTTGATGGGGAAATATAAAATGTTAGATAATTCTCAAGGTCTCGGTGCAAGAAAACAATAATTATATTTTGTATTTTATTAGAATAATAGGTTCCCAGCTAAGTGCATAAATATAATAAAATGTAATACAGAGGTACAATGGGCTTCATGAATTGGAAATGGGGTACATTTAAATGTTTTTGGCATCTGGCACCCAGCTCCCCAATAAGATTTCCAATTTCCTGATAAGCATGTGCATGCCTCTTGAATTTTGTTCCACTGAGGGACCAAAGCTTATTTCCAGTGCCCATGTTAAATTTCTTACTGACATTGCCATGGTCTATTCTCTTATGTCAAACCCTTTTGCCATTTAAATGCAGTGAGTGCACAGGCAGAGATTTTTTTTTTTTTGTGGCCTTTAAAGGGATTTGAACATATAATTAGCTGTACAGGACCCAAAAATGGTGAGTCATCTTGGGCCTATTTAAGTGTCTCTGAGACACTGGGTGTAGTTTGCACACACTCAGAGAGCACTGTGTTTGCAAAGGGAACAGAGAAACTGAACGCAAGAGTATAAAGGCTACAGTCCAGTGGAAGAGGGCTGTCACTTGGACCTGGGTGTCCACTTTAGACTGTAGATTCCCTTTCTCAAGGGAGGGCACAGGTGTCACTAGCAGTCACTGTTTCCATAGCCAGTGGAGTGGGAGACTGGGGAGATGAGAGTCTCATACTTCTGCATAGGATCTCAGCACATGTAGGCCTCTCAGCTCAGAGAAGATGCTTTATTGAACTCCCCTCCCCAACATTTCCATGTAGGACTTTGGGTACCACACTCTTTATAAAATAAGGAGAAGAGGAGCTGTTGCCCGTGGAGTTGCCTTCTTCTAGGGTCCCGTCACATGGTTATCTCAATGCCATGTCTCCAGTGGGATTCCTGGAGAAGCCATTAGGAACATTTTCCACCTTTAGAGAGATCTCATCATACCACCTAAAGACCCATGCGTACTGGGTCTGTGCAGTTCATGGGTACAGCCCAAGAGTCTGCCACTCTGGCTATGAAGTCTTCAAGCATGTGGTAGGCTTTTCAAAACTATTGGCTCACCAGTAGTAGCAAATAGCAGGTGCATCCCATGGATGTCCTACCTCTGCACCTCACAGCCAGGAGTTCATCCCTCAGGCTCACAGGAAACCTTTGACCATCGATAGTAATCTAACTGCTAGTGCTGAAAGTTTGCTCTATTTAATATGTATAGTCACAATATGAGACTCTAGGAACATGCAGTGTTCCTACTGAGTCAGTCTCCCACCTTTACAGCTCTCTCTGTTCTCCTTTGGGGAATGGGAAAAGCAGTACAGTTGAGCTGACTCACCTGTTCGGAGCACTTCCTTATCAGCCCCGGATGAGTTTACCTTGTCTTTGCCCCCTAGTCTCATTTAATTAGATATAAGCCTACCTCAAAGTCAATTCATTCTGTTCCTTAACATTGACCGCAGTCTCTCTTTGGCTAACTCCTTGCCTTTCCCTGTGATTGAGGCAGTAGAGTTGATAATTCATTTTGTTCCGCCATTATTGATTTGGTGGCTCTGATCCAAAATTTGAAAATTTCTCTCTAGGTTGTTCTTGCCCTTGGTTTTTGACAAAGACATGGCATGAAACGAAGGGTGTGGGTCAGAAATAGAAACACCAATGCTACTTTAGGGTACGAGGGTCCACTTTCCTTTGTGAAAGAGGCTTATTGTTAATTACAGAGATTTCCAAGGGCATCACACTTCTCAGGGCCATGCCTGGGGGAAAAAAATCCTCCTTACAAATTCTTTCTGAACTGAGAATGGATTTGAAAGACCATTGTCTGCCCAGGCTCAGAAATTATTCCCTCATAAAGGCCTTGTGTAAAGGTTTGCAAGATACCTTTATGTGGAAGATAAACTATATTAAGGGCCCAAGAGCTCCTGCTCACCACATTTTTACTGAAGCCTTCCTTTCTTGATTCTTATAAATGTCAGTTCCTTAAAGTCACTGTCTCCCTTGGATTAAGGATTCTGACCCCAGAGGGAGAAGTTTCTTTTTAATTCTGGGTGAACTGGTGGCTGTTAAATGACCAGCAAAGGTTTTTCATGATGGATCATTACTAAAATGAGATTATTATAGGTTTTTCTTTTTGCCTTAAAAAATGTCTTTCTGATAGAGCCTTCTGGAAACTACAGGTACCAAGGATTTTTGTGTTGTCGACTCTTGTGGAGAGTAAGCCCTCTCCCTGAACCCTGTACAGCTCTGATGCTTTATTTCCATACTGCTAAGAGTTTTGACAAGTGACTGTCTGTTAAGAAAACAAGAGTAGGGGTGGAGCTGTAACTCAGTGGGAGGAGTGCTTGCCTTGCACACACCAAGCCCTGGGTTAGATCCCCGACACTACATAAACCGATGTGATTCACACACCTGTAATCCCAGCACTCTAGAGGGTGCAGGGTGGTCAGCAGTTCAAGGTCAACCTTGGCAACACAGAGAGTTTGAGGGCAGCCTCAAACCCTGCCTTAAGAACAAAACTAAAGAACCGCAAAAAGCAAAAGTTATTCTTTTTTGAGGGGGGGGGAGGTTTATTCTCCCTACCCCAATTAATATGGTAAACTGAGCACATGGCCAGGAAGCTCTTTCACTGGACTGCATGAAGGGGCAATGGGAAGGAACACAATAAATGGTTTCTTCCAATGCTCCGTTCCTTCCTTTGATATGAGACGGATTCCTGGATTTGGCACACAATGGTGGCTGTATGTAGGTAAGCTTTTCTTTGCTGCTCCATTTTTTTTTTAAATGACAAAGCTAGAGCCCGTTACACTGTCTTGTGTTTTTAGAAAACTGGTAGCAGATGCCGTCCAGAGAACCCATCGAGCTGCAGCTGCGTTTTTTCCTCTCTTCCCTCCCAACTAATTTAATACCATTGGTCTTTATGGATACATAACAGGGAATGTGAGTTTATTATTGGCTTAGAGGTCCACTCAGCCTTGACCTCATGCCTCTAATGAACTCAGTTTCTTATACCAGAGAGTACCAGAACTGAAAAGTATGATTCTTGAGGTTGCACAGAAAATCCAAAGGCACAGCCACCCCCTGAGGACGTTTTAGCACACCCTCCTCTCCGCCAGAAAGGAACATTAGAAACAGGGAGTGCAAGATATCCATGAGCCCCATTTACTGGCAGCTGTCAGAGTGTCCAGCAAAACTTGGGGGAAGCCAACTTCCTCAGCATTCTGGTGTCACACAGCCGACTCTGAAGCTACCCATCTTGCTTTAGTTTCCACAGGCCGTCTAGATTGGTAATTACAAAGAGGCTAATTGTGTACTGTAAGCTCTCCTCCTCTGGATGCTCATAGCATGCCTTTCCTTCTCACTCTCCAGTACTGTATTGTTTCCCCTGCAAGCCTGTCGGACTAAAATTTAAATCCTTAACCCGACTTTCATTGTGTTCAGGTATCAGCTCTTTCTGTCTTTCTGAATTACGTGCCCAATAAAGTTCTCATTTCTGTCATAGGTCAGGACTTGGTCTTTTATAAATTCTTAGGCTGTGGCCATTTAAATTCTGTTTTTGATTTTATCCTGCCTCTTCAAATTATTTGCCTTGTAAGCGCTTTTACTTTTTGGCCTTTAGCCCTAGCTTTGTAGGCTATTAATTTTTTTTTTAGCCTATATGACCATTGAAGCACGTTTATAGAAAATCTCATTGACAGTGAGGTAGGTTCATTCTGGAGAGAAATGTTTGGAAGGTCTTCAAACGCACGCGCGTGTGTGTGTGTGTGTGTGTGTGTGTGTGTGTGTGTGTATGATGTATCTGCATCTCCTCAGCTTTAGTCAATGAAGGAGTCTTCAATTAGCATGATCCATGCATTTCTTTAATGTTTGGTTGTCATTCCAATCGAGTACTCTTATAGTTTCCATTAAGTCTAGTTGAGAGAGAAGGAGAAGAAAAGAAAGATATAAAAACACATTAGTAGAAGTGTTGGAGATCAAGTCAGTAGTATTAGGCAAATCGTGTACCAGCCTTTTTGATTGTTTTTTATTTTACAGTGAGACAAGGTTGCCCATAGGCTGTTCATGAACTTGGTGTACAGCCTAGATTATTCCTGAATTCATGATCCTCCTGCCACAGTCTTTTGAGCAGCTGGGCCTATAGGCCTTCACCACTGGACCCATCAGAGAGACACTACTCTTTAGTATCAAGTCTATTTTGAGGGGCTTACAATAAACAAACAAGCTAAAATAGCACCACATTTGCTTGGTCATTGGGTGATTCATTAAAATATTTTGTTTCTTCATTTTCAGATGCATGAGAAGAATTCTTAAAATCTCTTTGCACTTGTTTGTACCTCACAGTGAGATGTTCTGAACTGAGACACATTGATTTTGGGGTGTTGTTAAGAGAAAGGGGCCCACAACCGTGGGGGAGAGGCAGGTGATGCTGAGTGTCCATGGTCAGGGCATGGGTACAATCTTGGGCATGTTTCCTGGGTATTCTAGTGGCTACTAGACATCCAGAATCAATTCCACCTGCTCCATGATGCCCTCTATTCAGTGCCTCACCCAATCTTCCTGTCTTTGACTCTCCTTTTAAGGATTTGCTGTCTCCTAGCTAAGGCAGTAAATACATCTTTGCAAATCTTTTAGAAGCTACTGATAGAACAAATATTTGTATTTTAACAGGCTATTTTATTTTATTTTTCTCTTTTCATTTTTTGAGACAGGATGTTCACCTAGCTTTGACTAGACTCAAATTCAAAGTACAGCTGAGGGTAGACTACAGCTGAGGGTAGACTACAGCTGAGGGTAAACTACAGCTGAGGGTAGACTACAGCTGAGGATAGACCTGAACTTTTGGTCCTGTTGTCTCAGCCTACCCAGTGCTACGATTATAGACAGGCATCACCAAAATCAGCTTTTAACAGACTCTTTCTATAGTCAATGCTCTAAGTTAAAAAGATAGTACCCATTGTAAATATTTCATTTGATACTTTAAATGTCCCCTGATCAGGCTGGGCTGACAGCCAGCTTCTTTGTACCCGCAGAAGAAACTAGACCAATTCTACCAAGACAATAATGGCATGTCTTAGCAATTTAAAAAACTCTATTTATGTATTATGTATATAGCTATTTCTGGGTGGGCAGTTTATTGATTCCAGCAGCTGTTGAATTTTTATATGCCATTTATGATTGTTCATGTGATATGGTGAAATAGTCAAGGCAAATTTGATCAGTGTTTCTTTAAAAGGTCAAAGTACTTCTGTACAGCGTTAGTCTGAAGACATTCCAGGATGCTCCTTGCTAGTCCTGAGGGAGTTGGGTAGGTATATGTGAATAACAGTCTTAGATGGGAGGCCGGCATCAGGGTGAGAGCGGGTGTTAAAGTAGTCCTGGCTCTGTATCGATAGTGAAAGTGAGCTGAGATCTCCTGGAGAGGGGACAATCCAATTCCATGGGGTCACTTCCTGCATGCAGAGTGTGGCGTGGTTCTCTTCCAGGATATTTCCCCATCCTCTCCCCTGCTCTCAGCAACAGCCTCTGATAATGATAGCAGTTGGTCAGCTACAGCCTAATTCCGTCATGTCACAAGCTGAACTGCCTGGTAATTTCATTGTCACACCGAAAGACAGATTGAGACATATTTCAAAAAAGTGTTTCATGGTGACCTGGAAGGTTATACATTTGAAGGCAGCTGCAGAAAAGTAGACAGTGTATATACCATTTTGTGTGGATTTGAAAAGTTTTTTTTCTCATAAGTTGAAGGGGAAAAAAAAAAAAAAAGACCAGATGCAGTTTTTTTTCTAAGATAGTTGCCACTTTTTTTTTTTCCTTTCTGGAAAAATAAATAGGTTACTATCTGAGTCTTTGTGTTTCTCTTTCCCAACTTGATGGTATGTCTTGTCAGCCTCACTCTGGTAGGATGACATTTGACAACGAGAGGACTGGATTCTGAGTTGGCAGAAAAGAAGGCGAAACCCATGTCCCAAATACCCAAATAAAGTTGTAACCCATCCTCTGTGTTTCCCTATAAAACCCATTCTTTTTATGAGCGGATGTTTCTTATAATTGATCTCTTCCACAAACTGCAGCTGTGTGAGACTGCAATCTTCATCCCTGTTGTAACATTGTTGTTCAGGTAAAATTCCCACATGTGAGCTGTCTCCCCAGATGCCTGAGACTGAGCCCTTTTGGCTGGGCTAGGCCAGGTCTTCTGGCAAATCCAACAAAACCGCAGCAGTGAATACTTACATGGGTTGGCAATACTGAATATCTACGGGTGATGAATGGTCTAGGATTTTGGTGGAATTTGTAGGTCAAGATCCCTGGATATACATTGGACAAAGAAGTTCAGCAGTTGCCTAGTGTCACAAGTCAAGTCAAAGAATAAGCCCAGAGACAGATTTTAAAGCCAGTGGCAGTTGCTTCCTGTGCAATGTTCTTCAGTCCCAAGGTAGTAGTAAATAGCTGTCCTTTAGTATATATAGGACCTGTTCTATAGAATATCGAACATCATTATTGGGAGCACAGTGGATAGGCAAGGGACTGGACCAGACACGAAGTGGAGCTTAAGCCTATGGATACTTAACTTCCCCCTCAGAACCACTAAGGAGCCCTTTACCTACCATGTCACGTGACTCGTGCTCTTTTCTCTCTGCTCCTCTTTCATTCATGATGAGACTTGCAGATTATAATGATCTCCGTTTGTAAAAAAATCCTATTAAAATATCTTTTATGATCTCTCTGGTTCTCTACCCATCTTCAGAGAGATAAAGACCTTTGACAAGAGTCTTTTCCCTTTGAAATCAACACTGAGCCAACTAACTTGACCACTGTGGTTGGATGGTCCCTGTCCAGCTTCACCATGCTTGCTTCAGGATGAAGGGGCGGAGGCCCTCCTGTGTACTTCCTTCTGATCCACTTGCCCTATCTTTTGCCAGGAGCCATCTTCCCTTCTCACAATACTCACAAGCTTCATCCTCTTGAGCCTCCTGTTAGGAGGTTGTCTTGCTTTTGTTGTAATTCAATTTCAAATTCAAAGGCCAAATCCTGGGACAAATGAAAGGCATCTAAGCTTCCTGAACAGTTAAGGAGTAGGCTGTATTTAAGACATGAGCCCACCTCCTCCTTACCTCATTCTTTAATCTTTGAAATGAAACAGTTCACATAAGATGGGAACTCCCTCTTTCTAAGCTTGGCTGCAGACTGTCCTAAGCTTACTTCCCATCAGAAAGAAGAGAGATTCGTTCTTTTGTCTTCACCTCGCCATGTTATTCTAAAAAGAAGGGCTTGTTTACATACCCAAAATCATGTAAGAATGACAGAAGATGATAAAATTGGGACTTGTTGCTGAGAGCAGAGCTGTAGTCCATGGGGCTGCACTGGTAATGACACCAATATGACACCAATATGTCTAGCTAAAGAGATGTAAATTGCACTTCACCTGAAAGCAGGTTAGAAGCACAGCTGAGCAAGATGGCATGGGGAGCAGGCTGTCAGAGCAATGAGTTTTGAGGGTGGGTCTGGGGCTTTGAGATACCAGTGCATATTTGCAGAGGTGCGTCTGGCTACTATGCTGTCCCTTTTTGAGATGATGAGTGAAAAGCTTGCCTTGAGAGGATGCACCAAGGGGTTTCAGCTAAAGAAAATGATAGGATTGCCTGGAAATTTTCTAAAAGGCATAAGTGTTGCAGGTCCATGCGTAATCGGGGAAATATGATGGGATGGATGAAGTGTCGAGACCACAGCCAAGCTCTTCAGTTACTCCAACATTTAACCAAGAATGAGGACCTGCAAACCAGTTGGTGTGTAAAGAATAATGGCTCCAAATCTTAGAAGATGAAACCTGGATTGCATATTTTAAACAAATGTCCAAAAAGACTTTGGAAAAACTAGAGGAGGGAAAGGAGGAAGAGAAATCTACTTGCCAAATGAGGATAAAAAGAGATGAATTTTGGAGCCAGGCACGGTGGGAAACTTCTGTAATCTCAGTAACAGGAAGGTTGAGGCAGCAGGATTACCAAGAGTGCCAGACCAGCATGGTCTATAGAGTGAGATCCCATTTCAAAACAAAATAAAACCAACCAATGAACCAATCAAACAAACCCAAAGACTGACGTTTTGTTATTGACTTGATAATCAAAACAATTTATAATCTTGATTATTTTCTAGTAACTTTTGTCCCTTGTCATGGGTGTGATGACACAGCATTAAGGCTGAGACCAGGGCTCCTGCTCATTGCTGGGGACCTGTGAGGGGTCTGACCTCTCTTTGCCTTCCCTGGGGTTTGAACAGACTGAGAATTGAGATAGAATGGAAGCCAGATATCAGTTGATGTTTCTGCTGGAGCTGATACTAGGCTTGCCATGCAGCAGAAAGGCCTATCACTGTGACCCAACCTACTTAAATGCATCTACCTGGTCATTGTGTGATGCTGTCCCCTCCAGTTAGGGCTTTCTGGCTCTGTAAGGGTTGCTCTTGTTCAATGCGAGTAAGATGGAGCAAGGCTGGGTGATGTAATGATAAGTTGCTCTTCCCAAATTTGGGCAGAGGAATCAGCCCCTCCTACTTTGCAATGCAGAGGAAAAGGCAGAGGATCCTGAGGGGAATGATTTTACCATAGAGCCAGAAGGGGCAGAAGTGCTTCTCTTAATCTTAGTCTGACTTCTAATGCTATAACTGAATGCTAGAGGCTTTGTGACTTAAAAAATACAGAAGGTGCTTTGGACCATAGTTTTAGAGGCAGGAATGCATGAGAACATGGCAACAGCATCTGTTGGGGGCCCCCAGTGAGGGGCTTCTTGCTTTGCCATCAAATGATGAAGAAGTTACACAGTAAGATAAAGCAACTGTGCAAGCTCAGGTATCTCTTTCCATTGAGCCCACCAATGTCATGGCTTCACTCTCATGACTTCCCAAAGGCCTTAAGTCCATATACCATTAATACACAAATCAACAATTAAATTTCCAACAGAAACTGGGAGGCACATTAAAGCCATAGATTCTTTCGTTACAAACCTTCACAACTCAAGTACCTGTGCTCTCACGTCTGAGAACTGCCCCCAGGAGCTTCACTCATGTCTAATTTCTTCTCCAAGGTAAGGAAGATCCTGGGGTATTCCAAGTCTTGGAGGACTGGAGGATGGGATACTGAGGGGGAGTTGAAGATGGTGGAATGCTGTGGGGGTCTCTTTATCACTTGAGTAAACGACCCTCAGTATTAAATCCCTCTGTTTAAGGTATCTGGGGTCATTTCTGTTTTTATTTATTTATTTATTTATTTATTTATTTTGTTTTTTGTTTTTTCTTTTTGGGCCAAGAGTGTGACTAACAGAGTTGGCGTTTTCCAGCTGCCATCTTCGATGTTTCTAGCAACTCGGGTTTCCTTGTGCTACTCTCGATCCACTTTATTGATGAATCCACTGAGACAGAAAGGTTGAGCCATTTGCTCAGTGTTTTATCTTAAGCATGATGGAGTCAAGAATTAAAACTTTTCCTTCAGCTGAATGCAAAGTATGTGGTTTCCTCCAGAATTCCATGTTGTGTTTATTCAGAGTAAAAGCTAAGATAGTTTTTTCCCCCTAAAACACCTCCAGAGAAATTACAGTTGGAGGTAAAGGCGGTGACCAAGTTCATGTTTTCCCCTGCACTTGTCTCTCAACTGCTGCCCTTAAGAATTTCACTATTTACTGGCATTACCCAGTCACATACATAGCCTGGAGGCTGAAGGGGTAAGAAGTCTCATACCAGATAGACTTCCTGCAGTTCAGACGGTAATTGCTTATTGTTTTAATTCCTCTTAATGGGACGATGAAGTGCTGTGATGCTGTGTGACTGAGTCAACGTGACAACAAATATGTGCCAATATAGCTTCCAGGACTTCTGGGTAAACCAAGAACCTTGTCCTTGAATGTGCCAAATTCAGAGCCAAAGAAATACACCCCAGGGATAGGCCACAAAAGAGCCTTCCTGGGAGTACGCAAAGGGATCTAACTTGACTCTTAGGCAAGGTGTTGGAGCTGCTGACCGGAAGATCCTGTTGCATTGCCTTTCCTCTGTTTCTTCACGGTGAATGGCCATGACCAACCTGCCAACGTCAAGGAAGCAGAAGGAAGAGCTTGGACTGGACCTTGTCCCTCAACACAGCTGCTAGAGAAGACACAAGCTCCATCAGCCCCCTTTTCAGCAGAAGCCAGAGTAGTCTGCCCTGTTGCAAAAAACAAAACAGAACAAAACAAAACAACAAAACAACGTTCTCTTTAATCCCCCACCTCAGCTGGAATGAGGAGACTGAATGAGGACAAGTGTGCACAATCTAATCTTATCTCTGCCATAGAACATGGCAGACTCAGCCCATGCTCCACTAAGAAATCTAACAGGAAACCGGAGAGTGGGCATGGGAGATGGGTGGGCCAGACCTGACAGCAGGAGCCCTTGAAACCAGCTCTCATCACTCATTGGCTCCACCCTTCCTTAAGCTTTCACGTCTTTCGTTTTTGCCTTTCTACTTCATTTGGTTCTGTTATAAACTACCTTCCTCCCTCTCTGGCGTTGGACCATTTGAATGATCACGTATTCATTCAATATGGGGTCTTGTCCTCTGGACAACTTTTCTTGAGCGCATGCTCATTTTCAAACAAAAATGTATTGCCCAAAGGAGTGTCTTGTTCCCCCTCCAGTGCTTCCTGTGGGTCTATCCATCTTGGCATGCACACAGTGTATTTTTCCCCTGGCTTAGACCAAAGACCTTTGGGTCATTCTTGACTTGTCTCTATCACCCACCATAGCCAGATCTAATAGCATCCAGGCTCAAAACATCCCTAAAACCCAACCATGTGTTGTATGTACCAATTGTCATTCTAGTCCACCTCTCTTAGCTAGATTATTAAAATAGTCTCATCTTGTTCTTTCCCCATCAAAATAGACTATTCTCAAGTAAGCGGCACACAGATTTCTTCTGGCTTCAACCCTTTAGGGATTCCCAGTGTCACTCACACTAAAGCTTTGATTTCATAGTAGTCTCCGAGGCCCCAAACTTTCCCCTCCTTCTCTGAGCATGGCTATAGTCCACCTTTACTGGCTTTGTTGGTCTTTGCACATGTTTCACACACTCCTGCCCCAGAGTCTTTGTGCTTGCTTCTGCTTTGTCCCTCCTCAGATAGCTGCATGCTTTTATATCTTTTGTTTGCATTCTTGAATATGTTCCAGTGGGGCTTCCCCTGAGCACCCCACTTAGAGCTATAAGCCCCTCCCTTTAAAAAAATTTTTTTATGAATTTATTCTTGTTACATCTCAATGGTTATCCCATCCCTTGTATCCTCCCATTCTTCCCTCCCTCCCATTTTCCCATTATTCCCCTCCCCTATGACTGTTCCTGAGGGGGATTTCCTCCCCCTGTATATGCTCATAGGGTATCAAGTCTCTTCTTGGTAACCTGCTGTCCTTCTTCTGAGTGCCACCAGGTCTCCCCCTCCAGGGGACATATAAGCCCCTCTCTTATATCCAAGTACCTTCATCTATGTGAACCCATCATTTCCTTAACACCTTACAACTTGATGAAATGTGCTTTCTGATCTAATTATTTGTTGTTTATTGTCAATAAGGTGTACCTCTCCCTTCCACCTTATCTTCACTGCTCACTAGAATATAAGCTCCTTGAAAACCTGGATTCTTGTTTATTTTGTTCAAGGTTTTATTACCCACCTCTAGGTGTTGTCTACCTTAATAACATATGTTCATAATCTTTAAGTGAATGAATGAATAAAAGCAACAAGTACATCAGTGAACTAATGAACTATGGCCAAGGATGATACTAGCCTTTAGGCATAAGTTATTCTCTTACTTACTGATTCTTTTAATAATAAATGTTAAAAACTTCAGGGTTGCATCCTCCAGATGTTCCAGGAACATCTCTTTTATGTGAAGTGTTCTCTCCAATCTTGTCTTCATCATCTATTTCTCCTCCTGTCAGCCCAGGTTCCCTTTGGTTCCACCTCACAATAGATACACATTCTGAGAAAGCCGCTGATTTACCTTTGGGTTTGTCTTAGGTTTTAGGCAGCTTTCCAATGTCTGGTGGATTCAAGGTAGGCCTGAAGACAGGCAGATGTGCCCAGGAATACCACCGTGTATTCCTCCTCATTTGCACCTTGCCCAGATAATCTACAGTGATGGAATATTTATCTGGCTTTTCACTTATAAACTAGTTATAACATTGTTACCCAGGGTCTCATGGGCATCAACCCCAAGAGAAGAAATTTATTTTCTTTTGCAAACATTTAGAGAACATCAACACTTATATAACACCACAGTACAATTAATTCAATCCTCAGTAAAAAGAGTAAAAACTTGGGAAAACCAGAATCTTATGTCTGTCCTTGCCTGTGGCCACACACAGGTTAATGTGGCTAGCTTCTATATTTTTATATTTCTACCTGGCCTCCATAGTTCGTATTTTTAACAATGTCATGTTACTCTATCTCCTTGACTGTGAGATGTCACTATTTATAAGATTATTATTACTTTTATAATAACCATTCAAAGTAAAAAAACAAGTGATACAATATCAAATGCGTTCGTTGGATGCAAAATAAACACCAGATTACAAAGAGGCTGAAAATTTATCCAGAAAACGATACTTCATAGTGAAACAAACTACTTGGCTCCCAGTGTGTATAGTCCACAGTTTAGTTTTACTATAAATTTAGCCTTTAGCACGGGAATCTTTGTGCTTCCAGTTTGCTGTGTTTTATGATTCTCTTGGCTCATATTAATAGAAGGACAGAGATTCTCCTTTCTTTGGGCCTCATGGCTACAATGCTTCACTGTGCTACCTCCAATGTGTTTCTTGCATCTGTGTTTAATATCATCCCTACCAAGACTAGGCATTACAAAGTTAAGGTTTTGCTTTGTTTTTTTTTTCCTAGTGTTATATATCAGTGAATAGTTTTTATTTGCATTATTCTAGCTACTTGGCATGAGGTATAAGATCTTTTAGTCAATTTATGATACATCCAGAATGCTAGCAAAATTATTTTTTTTATTAACATAGTAGAAGAAGCAACAGAGAGTTTTGTTCTTTAATGTCCTGGCCTTTGGCAAAGGTGATAGAGGAGATTGAATTAATAGAATTATTGAAAAAGAAAATCAATTTTTTGTTTCTGAGAACAAATCTAATTAGACTTTTTTTTTTTTTTTTTTTTGCCATTTTCCAAAGGACCTTTCAGAGATGGTTCTGCCTCTCACCTTGGAATTTTCAAGACCTTGTTGGGAACGCTGATGTTGCTTGTTCCTGTCGCAGACTGTGTGAGAGTGGATTCCATAGGCCACTTAGAATACATGATAATGATAGTGGAAATGTTTACAAATGACATTTACCGTTTGATGGACAAAGTCACAATCATTTTGTATGCATTAGCTTCTTGAATTGTCACAGTGACTTTATAAAATGGGTATTATTACTGTTATTCCTATGGATGGATGAAGAAATTGAGACCCAGAGAAAGTGATGTGTCTTATGTGTTAAAAAGTAAGGCTACCCAGCAATGCAGTCTGACTTTAAACCTATTTTCATCACCTCAAGGTACCGCCTTCCACTCTCTTAACGCATTGCAGTGTCTGAATGGGAGGTCGAGTCCAGAGGACTTTCTCTCTATGCTAAGGAGCTTTACTCCCCGCCCCTAGGATGGAGGAGATTTATTCTCTTGACAACTGAAAGCACATTTTCCAGCCTCCTCTGCTTTTGACTCAAGTCCAGAATCATACACCCTGATGATATCTTTTGCCCTTGAAGAGAGTACTTGAATTATACCCTCCCCTGCGCTTTCCCCTTCCCTCATGTTATCAATGGGTATCTCTCAATGAAGCAGATGTTTAGAGCACTAGGGCTTGCTAAAATTAACACAGACATTCTGAACACTGGAATATCTGGGATGTTTTTAGTACATTTTTATTTCCCTACCATAAAGAATGATGAACTTTGAGTGAATGAAGGTCTTATTGTTACTAGAACAAACCAAACCATCTCAAGTAGCTAATTTAATTGCCACGAGGCCATTGCTCATCAAAAGGACCATTTTATCCCATTATATCATGCACAAATGTCTCCTTTCTGTTTGGTTGTAAAGGATGGTATGAAATTTTATTTTTACTTGGCAGTTAGTTCATCCTAATGATCAAAAGCTTGGGTTTTAGAGTCAAAGGGCCCTGGATCCAAACCAGGTTCTACCATCTCTCTTCCTGTGACCTTGAATACATTGTCTGACTTTTTTCAAGTGTGGAACAAGGATACTGTCATTGTATCTGACAGGTTTTTCTGTGGAAAATACACAAATTTATAAAGTGTATAGGAAACACCTGGCATGTAGCAAGTCTTCAATAAAGTAGATGGTAATAGTATATATGTAATAAACATATAGTAAAGTCCCACCTCAAAGAAGTTTTGAGGATGCAGATCATCTTTTTATTGCTTTCTTTCTCTAATTGAGTAATTCTGAATCATACTTATTGTTTAAATTTCCCATTTTCTCTTTTCTAAAAAGGAGAACGAATGGGCTTTATTCTCCTATCGACATTAATACAAATGACACAGTTTCTTCAGTGAGTATTAGCAATATCTTAATTTTCCCTTTCATATTTTGAGAGAATAGGCCATCTGTAGTTTCTAGAATTACACAAAAGAGTTACAAGACCAGAGAACTTATTTTCAAGGAGATAAATTCTCAAACTTTATGTCTAATATGGTCCAAAGATAAATGAATTCTCCTTAATGGCATTAGCCTGCTATTGGTGTTATTATCAGAAAGTCTCCTCCAACCTGTGTAGGCCTCTTACTTAGCAAGAGGGAAAGGCCAGTGGGATACTACAGACTAGATATGGTCTTGGTGATGGGTCATGTCTGAGTGCCTTCCAATACTGAGTCCAGGGGGCTTCTCAAAAGTAATGCTATATAAGCCTCACCATACCTTCAATGACTGTAACAGCCTTGGGAACACCCATGTTTGGGTCAAAATGAGACAGGTCTCTGGAGTCCAGCCAATGGCTGCCTGTATTTAGTAAAGACAGATGAGTTAAAGGTATTAAGGAGACACCTCGTCGATTGATGGATTGTTAATTGAGTAGGGCCCTGCTTGCAATGCTCTATCTTGAGAGTGGCCTTCACACTGTAGAGGCAGTGATGCAGGCAGTGATGGAGGATTGACCACAGGATTTTGGAGAAGCAAAGCCCCATATGCTAGTGCAAACAACCTGGTTATAGGAATCTGCCCAGGACTGTAGCAGTTCCAGCCTGCAGGCATTGATCTGACAGCTGCACTTGGCCTTGGAGAGACACTCAGGGTCAGATGCTGCCAGATAACAAGCATTCAGAGCCTGGGTATGCCTCCCTTGGTGGCATACTGGCACTTGGAGAAAGGCAAAGCTGTCTCCTTGGCTCCTTTTCCAAGGGTCATGGGGCCATGAAGACTCTCCAAGATGTTTGGCTGGAAACCAATTACCTTACGTGCTCACCTTTCTGCTTGCTGTCACTGTTCCTATGTCAGCTGGAAGCTTGAATTCTAAGGGGAAAATTAATGCTCCACTCTCAAATCAACCCATAGATGACAATTTTGCTAGTTGGAAGAGAGTTATATGTTCTTCATCTTGGTCTTGGTGATGACGTGGGAAGAGACCCGATCCTCATGATATCTCAGACAGTGCTGAATTAAGGATATTGGGGACATGAATCCCAGATACATTTAAGCAGTGGTGTTGAGTTTCTCTTCTTTCAAGGGAGACACGGAATGGTGGTTGAGGATGTTCCCTGACTGTGATATGTAGAGTAAGGCTATGTAAAGAGATATGTTGACTAAGGGGGTTATTTCCTAAGCTTCCTTCTGAAATGGATGGAAATTGTTGGATGGTTTAATGAGTAGCATATGAAAGCCCAGGCCAGAGCTGAGCTGTTGAGGACATTGCAGAGAAGACCAAGGGAACATCATTTCTTCCCATCTGAAAATCTCGCCCATACCTTTGGGTGTATCTTTACCTAACATGCACCTTGGTGGAAGGTGACTGAGTGTTAAGTTCTTTGGTGCACTCAGAAGTCTTGGTCCTACTGTGACCACTATTACCCTCATTGACAAGGGCCACTTTCTTCTTCCTCATTGGCTACCTCATTCACTGGCCATGTTTCTCTACCCACAGAGTATGAAGGAACCCATGTATGTAGCTTAATCCAAGATTTCCAACCTTTCTTATGGCCTCTCTTTCCTGCCACAATGACTGCACTGTATCTTTGGTGTAACAGGCTTAGTAGGAATAGAGTTGTCCTGTTTTATATGATTCTCCTTGGTTCCCAGAACAGGGTTCATGGCATTTATTATTTTACAGTCACTTATTGAACACTGAGCTCTTCCTGCATACATCACCAGCTTCTGAGGTCCAGCTCACCCCAGGAGCTTTATCACCGTCTGCCATTCATGCTCCAGACTTCCGGATTTTCTAGATTTCTTAAATTTAAATAGGTGAGAGGAACATTCTTTCGCAGGCACCCAAGATTAATATCTGTATTCAAAAATATATTACTTACTTTGACAATTTTTAAGCCTTTTGTCTTTTTTAATATAAATGTTAGTCATCCATTGCAAAGACATTAAAAGAATAGATACTTGTTAAAAACAGGGGGAAAAAGTCACTTGTTATTTTAAGTCAGTTGCTAAGTCCTGATGTTTCTCTTATAGGAAGCTTCCTTTCTTGTCCCCATGATCACCTGATACCCTCCATAACCTTACATTCTGTACCTGAACAATGACAGTAGGTACTGCCTGACTAGAAACCTCAGTCTCCGTATTCTTGTGTGCTTGGGGCTGACGTCTATGAAGGCATGGGATGGTCAGAGAAGACCATAGGATCAAGAATTTAAGTTTGCTTCTTACATTTTCTCAGCCAGTGGTTTATCCGGCCTTCACATCTTTGGTCGTAAAAGCCACATCACAGGGCTTTAATCACCCTCATGATCTACTCCTTCCAAAGGGTGTGAGTGTTGTACAAGTCAGGTAAAGTTCAGCTTGAGATATGTGGGAGAAAATCCCCGAAGAACTCACAAGGTCTTCATCCCCAACCCCTTCTCTGTGCTTCTCTCCTTCATAGTAAACACATGTCTATCTTCACACACCGCCTTTGTTCCAGAGGCTCCAGAAATTTGCTCTAGACACTAGTGGAGCATACACTTAGCACACTGAGGACCTACTAAATGTCAAGTGCTATGCATGTTTTACCTGTCATGTGATTATGTGACAGTCAGTAGTGCAGATAGTATTGTAATAGGAAAGATTTACATAGGGAGAGAGAAAGGGATGGAGGAAGGAAAGGAGAGAGAGAGAGAGAGAGAGAGAGAGAGAGAGAGAGAGAGAGAGAGAGAGAGAGAGAGAGAGAACAATGCACACAAGTGCACACAAGGTCACACCAGTCTGGAAGTTTGATGAATATTCCCTTAGGGAGAATTTGATGCTTAGAAAATCCAAGAAGGGCTTGTTAGTATGGTCCCTTCTTGGGTAAGATTTACTTATTACTTTTTCCCCCTGGTAATAAGATTTGTTTGTAGGTTCTGGAAACTGTCATTTTAAATCCACTTCAAATATTTGAATAGAGACCGGAGCCCATGAATGTTTATTTTTAAGTCATGCTTCATGAAAGAAGTAATTTGGGCCCAAACCCAAAACCACAAAAAGAGCAGAACCAGTCTCCATGAATCTCTTCAAATTGAAAGAACCTGGTTATGGCCTCTCCCCACCAAAAACCTGACAGTGAGTGGAATCCTCACTCAGCATAGAGTCCCCCCCCCCAACCCCCCCCCCCACCCCGCCGCTGTGATATCATGGATCTTTCTGCGTGGACCTACAGGTGGAATACATGATGCTCTGTCTTTTAAAAGGAGGCCTGTAGAATGGATGGACCTGAGCCATGAAGGCATTGTCTAGGTTTGGGCAGGCTAGACAAATAGCATCTAACTTTAATGCTGACCCTCTAACCCTAACCTTAACTCCTGCCTTAGGGGAACCCATCACAAACCCACTGCAGATATTTGCATACACATGGAAATGGGAAGGTAGATGAAATAGGTTGAGTTGCAGTATCCACAGCCCCATGCACCATGCCGACGGTATCCACTTTCTCTCTTTCAGGTCTAGGGCAGGCTATAGGAACAAATGGGCAGAGGATTTTAATTCTCCACAGGCGAGACCATTTTCACAGACATCTTAGCATTAGGGAATCCGACAGGTTCATATTGTAACTGATTGTCTTCTGTCTTTATCCTGCATAGAGTTTCCCCACTGTGGTACCCCAGCTCTTTCTGCATGGACCTACAGACAGGAAGCTGTGGATTCACAGGATGATGTTTTATCTCCTCTCTGTCAGAACATCGTTTTTGTTTTCAACTCTATTTGTTTCTCCCTTTCTTCTGTAAGAGTTTAGTAACATTTCAGGGGTGTGAGTAAAGCATTCAAATGTCTCTGTCAAGAGCTGATAGGTGGGGCTGGAGGTCATAGTTCAGCCAGTAAAACACTCACCTTGTAAACACGAGGACCTCAGTTTGATTTCCCTCAGAGCCTAAGGAAAGTAAACCAGGTATGGTAGTGTGTGCTTGCAATCCAGTTCCAGGGCAACGGAGACAGACAGGTGTAGCCCTGAGGCTTGCTGGACAGCCAGATGAGCCTACTCGGTGAGCCCCAAGCCAACGAGAGACTGTGTCTAAAAAAGCCAAAGTGGACAGAACCAGAGCAATGAAACTCAGTGTTGATTTTCGGCCTACACAAACACACACACACACACACACACACACACACACACACACACACACACACAGCACACACACACACACCAGGGTGATTAGTAAGAGAGAAAACTTAAATATGCAATTATAAAACTGGCCATTATCAAAGGCAAGCTCCTGACTGGCTACCTGATTTAAGCTGAGCCTGGAGTCGCACCTCTGCAATTTCACTTCTGCAGAGGCCAGTCTGGCGTTTGAGACCCGTCTAGAGTATATAGCAAGACTATCTCAAAACACTAAAAAAAATTCCCCCCTCTCCCCTGGTGTTCGTTTTCCCTCTCTTTCTAAGGATCTTAGCAAATTCTTGAAAAATCCTTTTAATGAGGCCAATAAGCTCTGTCTGCAGTCAGTGAAAGCCAGCTGTGTTCCTAAGCCAGTTCTGTGCAAGAGAGCTCCATGTCTGGGCAAGTGGGCCAGATCTCCTCTACACTACATGGGCTCTCTCGTTGGTTGCAAGAATTATGAGTTGACAAGACACTGGTGAATTCACAGAGGGGCCATTTGTCTGTGTGCCGCCTGGGAGAGAAAGAGCTCTGTGTCCCGAATGAAGCATACTGCAGGGTGAGCCTCTGAGGGAGAGAGCCAGCGTGGCATGTCCTTGGCCTTTACCTCTCAGATCTGCTGCCAGCTGAAGGTGCGCTTGGTCTACAGTGGTGCTCCAGATTTCTTTTCTGCTATTTGTCTCCTGCTGGATTTCTGGCTTGTAGCCACACACTCACAGACCCGTGATTTAGAGCCGTTCGCTTGGTTACAAAGAACTAGGGGCAAGCCACATGCTTGATACTTGTGTTCCGCCTGCTGTGAGTCCCCTGGCTCTCTGGTGACCTTTCTTCTAGAGAGTTTTCTCTTTGTGGATTCTGGGGTCTCTTTGTTTTTTCAGTTTCTGGATCTTGAGTGTTGTCAGAATAAGTGTTTTCGTTTTGGCTGGAGAACGGCGTACATCTCTCCCCTGATTTGCAGCCTTGCTGCCCCCTCAGGGACTGACCTGGACTTGTGGTGGGGCCACCCTTACTCCACTCCACATACAACATGGAAGGTACTCCAATGACTGCAGACTTACGCACTACTCAAGATGGCAGGCACAGAGCACTCTGGGAATTGTCTTTACTGCAATCTGAAAGGCAGTTAGCTGCCTGTCATCTACAAGGTGATATTGCCCATTTCCTTAGTTTTTATGGTTTTCTTCTTTCTGTTTCCAAATTCCTCCCAAGACTTTTATGGAAAGCCCTCGACTGTAATTCTTTCTGCCCAACTTTTCTACACGGGGCACAATTTTCTAGGCGTACATAAAACCCCCTCACCACTCACTCCTAAATCCTTAGGAAAAGAACATAAAATAATGCTGTTGTTTTCGGGGAAGCATGTCATTTGTTTTACCGGTCTGTAGTTGATTAATTTGCAAATGATATTCCCAATAAAGTGCTTAGAAGTAGATAATTACAACTATATTAACGGTTCCCGGCGAAGCAGATGGTATTGCGAGGAGCTGCCATGTAGCATTAATGCTGACGCGCCACTGTAATGTACCATCTACCCCAGAAAACCTCAGATACCATGCACAAATCCTGCTGATAGTCCAGATTGGGAGGAAATTGCGCTTTTGCCTCACATTCCGTTCTTGCCGGAATTTTTATGTGTGTTTTCTCCATTGCTGTGGTGCTCAGTGAACTGGTACCTTTTGTGTGGAGGCCCATAACTCTTCAACTCTGTGATTTTGAATTAGTCCCATATTAAGCCCTTGTGAAGTGAGTTTTGAAAGTGTTCATCGGTGTTCCTCCTCCCATGCCTGATATTTTAAAGCGTAGATTATCTCTGTACAAACATATAATTTCAATTTTCTCAATTACCTGAGCCAACATGCCATGCTGGATAATCAATTAGGAATTTTTGAAGATAGAGCTGAGCTCCTGCTCTTTCTCCATTTTTGTGTGTCACACACAAATGAACACGTATGTGCACATAAACACATGCATTCATGTACACATGTATGGATGAGTAAAGCATGTGTGAGCACACGGACACACCGTTGTTTATTTAGCATCCACATTTTATTAAGTTCTTTGCTGGAAATCACATTTTTGGCTGTTATCTCTGCAGAGGAAAGACCCAATATAGAGACACTGGAGTCTGGACATTAGGAGGCATCCCTCTTATGTGGATTTGAAGTTCCATGGAGGGTAACACAAGAAAGCCATGAGAGTGAGAGTAAACCACCCATTTACACTCTGGCCAGCTGAAGACCATTTAGCAGAGCCCATGCATCACCAAGAGCATGCTGGCAATACAACATGAAGCTTCTTTGGCAGTGGCTGCTAGACTTTTGCTGCAGGTAAAACAGGTAGCAAGGACTACCCCCATCAAGGATTTGCCTTGAGCTGCTGCCATCCCTGAATTCTGGCTGGCTTGCAGAGGCCATGTACAGACTATCACATTAGACTTGGAAACAATCTCTGGCTGACCTGGGTCACCAGGCATAGCAGTGACTCCAACTACTAAGAGAGTCTACAAGGCTGGTGACTGTTGCTCTCTAAGCTTTCTTCTGAGAGCCATGGGAGAGGAGGATGGCTGTAGGCTGCTCATTACATTGTGCTTATTTTATACTTGAAGCATATGCTTGTGGGCTTTTCTAGAAGCAGACCTTGTGGTTATCTCTGGAGGCCTATGTATTAGTGAGCTTAGTTGGATCTGCAAGTTGGCTCCCACAACCTCAATGAATTACCCGGTTCCCCCATCAGCCGCCCTACTATGGCATTTAGTTTTAGCTGCCCTGTTTGGAGAGCAGAGCTGGCATTGTGGGAAATTCTTTGAGTACATCACTGATGCAATTTAAGCCTCATGGCATTTTATAACATTAACAATATCTTCATTGTATCGGCAAAGAGTCTAAGAGAGCCTATTTAGCTTGTTTCAGGTTTTTCAGAAAAGAAGTGTCAAAGTTAAGATGGACACCTCAATTGTTTTGTCACTAAAGCCCAGACTGTGACTTTACTGAATACCCAGCAGTGTTATAAAAATAGCTTAGATACCAAATATGTAGGTTAGGTGCATCCTATAGGGCATGGGGAATCCATACCTCTTCAGGCATGTGAGTCCCTTCATCAGCTGAGAGCCTCAGAAAGAAGATGTTTCAGAGAAGTGACTTGGTAGACAAGCAATCTGTGTAGGAAGTCCTTGGACCAATCCAGATGAATGACAATAAGGCCCCAGCTAGAATGGGTAAGGAAACAATGGCACGTAATATCACGGAGAAGAGTACCCAAAAGGATGTCCAACCTCTGATGCTGCAGCATGATGCTATGGTCTACAAACATGCTGGGTCACATTCATAGATACCTCAGGAGGCATTTGGCATGAGGGCTGTAGATTGAACACACCTTCTGGAGTATTTATTAGTGTGTGATGCCCATGGATCTGTCAGTTTAAGCAGTTAAACATATCTGAGCTCATTTAATCTTTATAATACCCCAGAAAGTAGGTTCTATTATGCCTGTCATTTTATAGATGCAAAGACAGAGGAGCAAAGAGATAAACACTCAGCAAAGGTGGCATAAATTGTTTTAAAGTGCTAGAACTGGATTCAATTCTAGTCTGTTCACTCCAGATGCAGATGTCTGGTCTGGGTAGCCTGGTGTCACTCCCTGGATCCACGTGGAGTGTCAGGGTCTACCTTGTCATTCTCCATACAGTCCAGCTGTGCATGAACATTGGGGGCATTTATATCTACTTTGCAGATCAAATTATGCCTAAGGCACAAGGGAAGGGTATTGACATGAACTCACCATGAGGACTCTGCTCCTGATTCTTAAATCCTGGCATCGCCTTCTCTAGCTGTGCTCAGGGAAGTGACAGATTTCTTTCTACTTATTCTTCTTAGGTAAGGATTGCCTTTAAAGTTAGAATGTCTGGTGAAATTGAGATCAGAGGACCTGAGTACTGGCCTTCTCTGTAATTTAGAAAAGCATGGGATAGGGAGATGGTGTGTTTGGTAAAGTGCTTGCTACACAAGTATAAAGACCCAAGTTCGGATCTCCAGTACCCATGAGAATATCCAGGTGTAACAGCATGTACCTATAATACCAGAGCTGGAGAAGCAAAGACAGGACTATCACTAGGATTTGTTGACCAACTCGTCTAGCTAAATTGGGCTCCAAGTTTGATGGGAGACTCTGTGTCAAAGAAAAACGCGGAGCAGCAAAGCTCTAGCTCAAATGGGAGGGTGCCTGCCTAGCATGCATGAAGCCTTGGGTTTGGTCTCCAGCACTATATGCATAGCTGTAATTGCAGCACGTGAGAGGCATAGGCGGAATGATCATGAGTTCAAGGTCATCCTCAGCTATATAGCCATATGGCTGGAAAAAAAATATAGTGGACAATAATCAAGAAAGGCACCCATTCTTGACCTCTGGCTTCCACTCATCCCTACACACACACACACACACACACACACACACACACACACACACACACACATACACACACATGCATATGCACACAAAAAGTAAAACATGTTTGGATGCACAACACGAGGTCGCTGATTTCAGTGTTCCCCTCACACAGAACTGCTCATCGCTATAGCTGTTAGTTTATTTATAAAAATTGAGAATTGAGCACCTACTGTGGGCCATATACATGCCAGGTTAGTCCTGGGGATGCTGAGCTGAGAGGAGGAGCCTGCAGGAGCCTGTGAAGAGCACAGTATCTTGTGCTGACATAAGTAAGCAAGCAACTGCAATTAAAAAAAAAATGGAGGCTATCATATTCATTACTCCTTTAAAAAACTGAAGTGCCTTAAAATGGTAAGCTATTATTGTTATTAACTCTAGGAGGGAGAGTGAGGGGGAGAAAGTCAGAAAATGCCAGTAAAATCTAGGTTGGGGGTTGAGCTCTCTGCCTCTCCTAGGCTCCTACTGGGCACGGCTCCAAGAGCTCAGGCCCCTCCAAGGAGGGCGCCCTGGCTCCTGCTTGCTTTTGACCTTTCTGGAGAGTGCTTATACGAACACACTTCGTTTTCAAAAGTTTAAAAATACACCGTTGGAATAGTAGATGATCAATTGCGAGTCCCAGGTCATACGTGGGTGGTAGGATTGTGCTGATCTGGAAGTGCTCAGAGACCATGTGCCCGGCGATTTGACGTCAGCCCAGTGCGGGAGGTGGTCAGCGTCTATGCTGGGGCTGCGGTCAGTCTGTGAGGCAATGTGTTTTCACAGCCTGTGAATCAATTCCCTCTAGGAAAAAAAACCCACCCACACCACGCTGATCAACCGGATTTACCACTGTTGAAATCCCTGATTTTGCAATATTTAAGCACTTTCTCAGCCGAGAAGGTAAAACACGGTAAGCAGAAAATAAAAAGCCACACAGATTCATTTGAGCCAAACTCTTTCCTTTTTTGAATGTCGACCTTTGCTTTTCCAAATTGGGTAAAGGAGCAATTATCAGAAATCCCTTGGTAAAAGGTTGTGTGGTGGCAGTTTGAGGAAACGGTTTTATATTTATAAATCTTCTGTATTTATTTTTATTTTTATTTTTTATTTTTTGCTAGGTACCAGCATCTTTCTGGTTTAATCTTCCATGCCTACACTGTGAAGTGGGAGGAACTTTCATAACTAGATTTTAGATGATGGCACTTGGGTCTGACAACTTCTGACTTATCCAAATCCGTTAAACCTAGGGCAAAGGGAGAGAGAAGACACCGAGGGGGGAATGAGCATTACTTGAGCAAAAATCCACTGGATTTAATTCTTTGCACAGTCCTGTGGGGATCAGAGTTCCCATTCTCCATTTAGGATAGCTAAGTGGAGGCCATACAGTTATTAAGAGTTGAAACTGGGGATCTATGTCAGTTCTCCTTGATTTCAGATCTGTATTTGCTATTGCAGTAAGTTATGAAGGTAACTCATAAATGTTTGTTTTAGGTACCTAGGATGTTTGTGGTAGGGCTGTCCAGGCATAAAGGGCATATGCTAGGTCAATAGTGCAGTCCTTCATCTTTTGTGGCCAATGTTCAAGAACCAAGGAAGTAGATCGAATGTGGGAGATGTGAAAGGTTGGAGTTAGATTGGAAAAGGCCTTAACGGTGTCATGCAGGAGTTTAGACCATGTCTGAGAGGCCACGGGGAGATCTGTGGTTTGAGGATTTTATTATTATTTTTTGTCTAGTCTGACGATTTCTAATATGCTAAGATGATGTGATACTATGTGTAACTTCTCTGAGCAAGCACTTCCAACAAATGGGGTTATGAGTAAGCTAAAGAATGTGTGAGTGTACTGGTGCTGCCTGGTGGGTTCTAGAGAGCTCAAGAACTTACAAGGTTCAGAAAGGTACATAAAAGGAATCCTGTTTCCTTCCCGCATCCCATTTTGAAGTATACAACCCAGGCTTTTTTTCTCAGTTTGACAGTTCATCTTCACTGTCAATGATTAGAATAAGAAATGTCCAAGGACTGACTTTCACATGAACTCTGGTGCCCCATATTTGACCACGTCCCCTTGATGGGAAGGCCTGGTGGCACTCAGAGGAAGGATAGCAGGCCACCAAGAAGAGACTTGATACCCCATGAGCATATACAAGGGGATGAGGTCCCCCTCAGTCACAGACATAGGGGAGGGGAGTAAGGGGAAAATGGGAGGGAGGGAGGAATGGGAGGATACAAGGGATGGGATAACTATTGAGATGTAATATGAATGAATGAATTAAAAAAAAAAAGAAATGCCCAAGGAATTAGTGAAGCACAGCTTTGGGCATGTCTTTGCATCTCTGAGTGTTTTCCCCAGGAGGATCAACCCAGAGACAATGATCTAACTGGAGTATAGGCAGCACCAACCCTTAGGCTGGGATCTTAGAGGAACTAAAAAGACAAAAACACTCAAGGACTAACATGGCCTCTCTTGGTTCCTGGTCTACCAATATGTCAGCAAAAGGCCTCTTTGTAGCTATAGCCATGAGCTACTCCTGCAGCTTTCCAGGCTACAATGAACTGTACCCTGAAGCCATAAGCCAAAACAAATCCTTCCTTCTTTGAATTTATTTCTTGGTAGGCATTTGGTCAATATAGTAAAAAAAAATAAGTATGAATACATTAACAAGCCAGGGCATAGAATTTAGCCATAAAAATCAGTTTATTTAAAAAATCTGCCAGACAGCACATACATGTATCAGGGTAACCTCTCACGTTGGAGCTGTTAGCATTTGGGACAGGCCATTCTTTGTCGAGAAGTACTTTGTGAGGCATTGGAGGATGTTGACTGGCATCCCTGGTCTCTATCCATTAGATGCTGGTTAGCATCCTTTTTTCCAGTTTGACAGCTAAATGAATCTTCAGGTATTGTTGAATGTGCCTTCTGTGGATGGTTAGGGAGAAAAGTTGTCCCAACTAGAAACCACTGCCTTAGGACAACACTAGGGACCGTCTCCTCCTTGCTTACGTTGAAGAAGATGTCACATCGCAGCATATGTCTGGAGGCATTTTATCTGGCCCATTTTAGATGCATCCAGCGGACCCTTGGGCTTGACTCCAGCCTATATTCGTCAGCTCTTATGGTTGGCCAGCCAGAAGGGAGGGCCAGCTGTTCAGGGATGATATCAGCCTTTGGACAGCGCTTGACCCATGAGTATTGTGTCTAATTTTAGCTCCTTGTGCCTCACTGATGATGGACTTGGAAAAATTCCAGCATAGCTAACCATTGTTGGGGACCAGTGTCAGGGAATCTAGGCATGGTGACTAAGAGCCTGGAGTTCAGATTCAGGCACACATGTGCTCAGGTATGAATTTTTCACCATTATCTATGACCTTATACAATTCCACTGACCTTGGTGAAGCATTCTTCCCTCACCTGAAAAGCAGAGATAAGACACATGAGGAATGAGATGCTTATGTCCTGAGGTTGTACTACTTGGTCCATGGCTGCTCCTACTTCTTATCAAACAGGATGAGCTGTTATTTCGATGGTAATGATGATGATGATGGCATATAATAGGCCATTTCCTGGCTCACAATAAGCACTCATGAATTATACATATCAATGCAATATGTAATATGTGTAATATATGTATCTGAGTTTGGTGGGGTGATTTCAAATTCCAGGAAATGGGCATCAGACCTGTCTTATTTGTCACTGGATCTCCTTTCTCTAGGTCATGGTAACTTTTAATAGATCATTGAATGTCCTCAAAAGGCAGGCACCTTCAGGGATCTCCTTCAAGGCCCCCACCTCTCATAGTTTCTACTAGCTCCCAGTAGATCTACTCAAGGATCAAGTCTCTGGTACCTGGGCCTGTGGCACTGGCCCCCAATATTTTATCTTTTCTTCTGTCTCTTGGCTCATGAGACCAGTGATTTACTTAGTCAACCTCATGACATCCCACTTTGCCCAAAGCATGGGCCACCTAGTCTTGGATTTCTTCTACCCTTCAGAACTGTAAGCCTAAAAGCATCTTTCCAGTTTACAAGCTAGTATTTTCTTATGTGATGGAACACTAATACATAGGTGGTCAGTAATTGATGTTGTCTCTTCGTGGCATGTAGGCTGTTTCTTGTAAACCATTACAAATCCCAGCATGACCGTTATCTCCCAGTGTCTATCAATGTAACACATAATGGCCTTGGCCGGGTACTTCCTACAGAAGTCCTCTGGCCATATCACTCCATGCAGCAAGTACTAAGTGTGTGCATTGATCTCGTCCATGAAGGAATTGGGGGAGGGGCAGCTCAACCGTCTCCATTTTATGGCGCGAGGCTCAGAATGAAGGGGTTCCTCTTCATCTTCTCCCATCAGTGATCCTGCAGACGTGAACTTGTTAGGACTCTCTAATTGTCCCCTTGGTTATCTTGCCAAGCTCTGTTTCTTTAATGCAACTTTATCTGGTTTCCGATTGTTAATTTATTCTCCTCTTCCCCTCAGCCAGGCTAGTTTTAGAAAAATAGAACCCTTTTGTGGCTTTACAGAAATAAAAAAAAATTATGTTGAAGAATATTTTTTTTTTAATACTGGGAATACATAAAAATTCATTTATAAGTCTGACATAACAATGCTTGATAAATTCAGGCAAGAATTGATTGCAACAGCAAGAGCTGATTTGAACTAATGCCTGGCGTGTCATTACTCAAACAAACAGGGGAGCAGCATCCATTTTAATTTTGGCCTTGTTTAAAATGAGTGAGATTCTTTTTTCTCTAATGACTGCTGATGATTTTTATCTTTACGTTAAGAAAGGGGAAATGTTCCCCACTCTTTTCTGACTTGCTAATGTCGCAGAGCTTTCAAGCCTGTCATTTTCAGAACATGTTTGTGAAGGTAGAATTAGTGGGATGGGGGTCGGGAAATGAGAGCATGCAGGAGAGTTGTGGGTGTGAGCACGCGCGTGTGTGTTTTGTCAGTGAGCTAAGTGAGCTGTGCAATTGGGAGGATCGTCTTGTTGAAGAAGCATGCATTCAAAGAACATATCACCTCTCAACCTCACTGCAGAACCTCTCGTTAGGTATGAATTGAGAGGGACCTAGGAGCCTCCTCATTCTTGTATGTCCGGGATCACTCCAAGACTGCTTTATGTTGACCTGCATGTAATTGTGTAGCTGCGTCAAGATGGTTTTTGAAATGAGAGTAAGATACATCTGATTCTTTGTTTTTCTCAAGACAGGGTTTATCAGTGAAGGCCTGGCTGTCCTGGAACTTGTTCCATAAACAAGGCTAGCCTCCAACTCAGAGATCTGCCTTTCCCCTGCCTCCTGACTGCTGGTGTTAAAGGGAGGAGCCACCATGTCCAGCCATGTCTGATTATTTGAACACTGTCTTAGAAAGGAAGCCATGCCTCATAGTAAGTAAATGACAGAGGCATAGAGGCTTTCGATTTCTGCCATGATAAAAGCACATGAGAAAATTAGAAAATGGCAAAGCACAAAAAGGAAGTTAATAAATGTTATGGAGAGGTTTGCTGTTCAGTCATCACCACCATTAACATTTCTATATGGTCTTAAGTAGATTTAGTCTTTATTCCTATAAATGGATTTCACAAAAGGAGTGGTGATACTAACACATGTGCATTTCCTCCTGGTTTATAGTTCTTTATTTAGTTTAAAAACATTAAAATAGGATTAAATTGTTTTTCCTTTTCCCTTCCTTCTTCCTGATGTTTTCATACTCCATTCCCTCAATGCTCCTTCTCAAATTCATGGCCTCATTTTCTTTCATGGTTATGATTACATATATATATATATATGTACATATATATATATACACACACATAGATAAACGTATAAGTAAAACCTGCTGAGTTTGTTTTGGTGTTGCTTGTATGTACATGGTTTTAGGACTGACCACTCATCATTGGATAACAAATTAAGGAGCTCATCTCTGGGGAAGACTATTTCTCTTGGTCTCAGCATTCCTTCTCTGTAGTTCTATGTCAAGAGGTGGGCCCTGCGAGAGTTCCTCCTTCCATTAGCATGTCTTTTGGTAATGTCCTTGTTTAGGAAGCCATATTGTTGAGGTGAAGTTTTCCTGCCATTTCCACGAGACAGAATCTCATATCAGGTTTCCTGGGGGTCCTCTGGCTCTTACAGCTCTTTTGCTGCTCTTCTAGGGTGTTGCTGAAGCCTTAGGTGCAGGAGCTGTGTTATAGCTATGTCAATTGTGGCTGGACACAGCACAGTCAGTTGTTTTCTTCATTT
This sequence comes from Acomys russatus, assembly GCF_903995435.1. Taxonomy (NCBI): domain Eukaryota; kingdom Metazoa; phylum Chordata; class Mammalia; order Rodentia; family Muridae; genus Acomys; species Acomys russatus. Next base: position 41,991,796 of record NC_067158.1, on the reverse strand, counting down.
TCATCAGTTGTAGTTTTCTGTAATGGTCTCTATCTATTGCAAAGAGGAGCCTCCTTGATAAGGGGTGAGGGATGCACTTGTGTGCTCACATTTTCATGTGATTTTTCTTTCATATATCTCATAGCGATGGGCCTGTGTTGTTGCAAACTTGCAGAATTCACTCTCTATATTAACAAGTATACCACAATTGACCAGCATACTCCTTTGTTGTTAGACACCAAAATTGTTCACTAAAGTCAATGTACTCTGGCCTAGGTCCTTTTTCTGGGTCTTGTGCTTTCTTTTAAATAGCATTTTTATTCTTTGAAAGTTTCATACATTTATACAATATTTATTGATCATATTCATCTATAACTACCTACCTGCAACTTTCCCCAGGTTCTCCCCCTATCTGTTTCCCAGCTTCATGTCTCCTTTTTATTTATTGTTATTAATAACCCTCTGATCCCAATGAGTGCTGCCTGTATGCACACAAGCATGTAGCTTTCTACTGGAGCATATGTAACAGCCATAACAGCCAGCAACTTTCCTACTGTCAGCAGCCATCAATTGCCTTTTGGCCTTAATTCATCTTAGCAAAGTGAGCCTGCGCTCTTTGGCCAAATATTTTGCTTGCATTTATGCGTGCTTGTATGTGTGCACACGTGCATACTCATGGGGTTGGAGGGCACCTTTTCCCTAGAACTGTTCACTTTTTGTTTGAGACAAACTCTCTTAGTGACCTGGCATTGCCTATGCTGGCCAGTCAGTGAGCCCCAGGGATTCTCCTGGCTTTCCTGCAGTGTGGGATTATACACACTTGTCCTTAAGTCTAGGTTTATTCCATGAGTTCTGGGGATTGAAATCCCAGCTATCTCCTTAATACCCTATACATGATTTTTTAAAAATTAAATTTTCTACTCCCCCTAAACAAAAGCTAGTCTTAGGAAGAAGACCCCAAATGGCTCAGTGCACATCACTAGCTCTAGAGCCCTGGCAGGCAAGCACTACTGCCCTTGTTGCCAAGAATAGATACTGAATTGTCCTCAGCCAAGACTGGAACCCAGGACAGGTTTTGCCTTGCTTTTCAATGCTGAGTTTGAGTCATTCAAGGTTTGCTTCCTTTCAAACTATTTCTAATATTCAGTTGTCAGAAGTTTGTTATGCTTAGCATTGTGAAAAATTGTAGCTGCTTTCTTTTTGGGTTGGAGGACAACAGCAGAGCATAGGGGCTACACAGAGCTCTTTAGCATTCAGCTGGCACCACTTCCCAATTTTACACTATACTTGTCACGAGAGAGCTATTATCTGCTTTGTGTATATGTGTGTTCCATATGGACCTGTATTTTCAAAGCATCTCCTTTGGATAGGAGCTCTATGGTTTTTTGCAGGAGTTTTTTTCCTACTTTTTCCCCCCTCTTGTTGAAATTCTTGTTCTCAGTGGTGACAGAGATTGCTTGTCTGCTCTCAAAGGAACTTAAAAACAATTCTTTCAAATGCACCTAATGATCTCTTGCTTATGTTCTAAAATATTATGAAGATGAGGTATGGGCTAGGTGATGCCTTTAAGATGTCTGGAAAGACAGATATTGCCAGACACACAGGTGTGAGACTTAGCAAACGTGAGGAGAGCATGGTTTCTGTTGCTGGCAGGTCGGTGGCTAACAATCAGCCTTGAGATTACGGAGTGTCTATATAGGTATTTTTCTGACTCTGTATCTTTATGAGCAGAGCCAAGTAAATAAGCCCCAATACAAAAGCTGTGAAGAAAATACAACACTGCAAAGGGAGGGCCTGCATCTGGTATTCACAGCTTGGATGCCATCTTCTACGCTGTGCACTTGCTAATGGATATAACTAGGAATTTTTTCCTAGAAAATTTTTCCATAGAAATTCTTCCAAACCTTCTTCTTATTCTTTTATTGGTTGTCTCATGTATCTAACAAATCTTTATAAAGCAGTTTCCATTTCCCAGGCTGGCTTAACAAACCTGACTGAGATCTTGTCTTCAGGGGGCTTATAGTCTGGGGAGCAGTTGGGTCCTGAGATGATGCCTTATTGCTAGCCTTCCAGCAGGCCTCCAAGATGCTATGTCACTGCCCTCAATGGAAGCCTCCCCTTTGGCTCCTGGTAAGCCCTTGTCCTGTTTGCTGACCCAGTGTGAGTCTTATTAAGATCGTGCTGTGTTCATGGTATGGCTTTGTTAGATGTTTGTTGATTCATTGGCTGATTGTGCAAGTTTCCTGAGAGATATTCAAGTCGCCCTTTGAAATGATATCATTTCATCATGACTTCTGTTTGGCTTTAATGCAGGGGCTCCCTGGGAGCTGACTCAGGGATGGCTTCAGCTCCATATCTATAGGAAGCAGGTTCCCACAACACTGACTCCTGGGTGTTATGCTCCACTCCCGGCAACTTAATTATTTCATAGTGATATTGAGGTATATACTTTCAAATGAACACTTCAAAGCACCCATAGGTGTAGTCAAGTCCCTGAATCCAATTCATGCAGAATTGAAAGCACTTCAAGGACTTTGGCGAATCTTTTTTTTCCAAAGAGCTCAGAGCAGTGGTTTTTCTTCTACTTGATCCTTGTAACCTCAGACATACATGGTAGGACTCATCACAGTTTTGCCTTCTAGGAGTCTTCAGGTAGATGGGTGCTTTCTTTTCTATATTAAACAGGCTTAAGCCTTGTATTTTAAAGATAAATTTATAAGCATTTCTTTATTTTTTCTTTCTTTTCTATGACTTCCTATTTATTTATTTTTCTTCTTTTTCCTTTCCTGGAGTCATTCCTTCTTTCCATATTGAAAGGATGAATTTCAACTACTATCAGTTCCTAGTGCAATAGCTGGCACCCCCATGTGTGTTCCTACTTGCTGGGTGATCTAACCCTCTCATCAGGAAGGTTTCTGGTTTCTAGTTCTTCCTTTTCCTTCTGTGGACCACAGGGTGGGTTTAAACACTATACTCTGCACAACTGGTAACAGTCCAGTGCTTGGAACAGCTTCTCTGCTTTTATATCCCCCTTGTGAGGCCATGAGCTTTTTGGGGTGGTGGTGGTAGTCAGGGGAGATGCCATCCTGGCAAGTGGGCAGGCAGTGTCTTCATCCCTTCCTTGCTGACTTTTTCCTCTTCAAAGGTCGTGTGCACTGTGGACTCTTTAAAGCTTGTTTATCTAGGAAAGGGCTTTAGAGGAGAGATTGAATCCTGGCTGTCAATGGCTCTTTTCTGAAACAGGGCAGGCAGATAAGGGGAGTTCATATCACTAGGTAATAACCTTGCTTGGATCCACTCAAGAGAGACAGTGGCAAGAGGAGCTTGGCAGGTGTCTTCCTTGGGAGGGACTTGCAGGATGATGAATGGCTTGATTCTTTGGCCTAAGGTAAGTGTCTCCTCTGTTTCCAGAAGACAAAAGAGGGAAGGGTTGTCTCATATGGATAGTTTCCCAGATTTTTGGCATAATGCTTAAATCTTTTTAAGTTGCTGGATAATTCAATATTTATTAGTGTGCTTTCTGCATAGAAGAGGACACTTAACAGCTTTTACCCCACCCCCAGAGAACTAGAGATGACGGGAGTACCAAGGTCACAGTCTCACTCAATTCATGTACTTATCAGTACTGTGCCTATGTCTGGCTCTGAGTTAATTTCAATGGAACCACAACAACACAATATATGACACAGCCACTCCTTCTTAAGCATTTTCTGAATCATGCTGGGACCAAGGCACAGACATATGCTGCAGCTGGAAAATAGTGCCCAGCTGTGTGGAAATGAGCTTCATGTGGAAATGAATTTGCAACATTACTTAAAATTGCAATGAAACGAGGGACACTCTTGATGTCCATCAAAATGGGAACACTTAAAAATGATGATCTAACTAAACTCTAGGATATTCTGCACCTGTTAAGATGAATGCTGCAAATAGAACCATAGGTAATGGCGTGGAAAGATGGCCAAGGCTATTAGATGGTGGGGGGTGGGGTGGAGAAAAGGGAATCTGGCTTTCACGAGGAGCCATTCATATTAAAAGTACTTAGCTATGTTCGTGACTGTGGCACATGTGTGCAAAGGAGAATCTCATCGTTTTTATTCTTACACGTTTATATTTTGGTTCCATAAGGAGAATATATTCATGTTGCTTACGTCATTTGAAGAACAGATAAGAATCTAAGTGTCGGCTTCTCTGCAATAGCAAGAGAGATGTGGCAGAGCTGAGGGACACAGTGAGTGTTCCTTTTCCTTGTCCACTCTGCACAGTGAAGGAAAGGCTGGGGAACTGGATGGTGTTGGCTTTCTGGAGGCCTGGCCAGGGGAGTAGTTGCAATAATCAATATGGCTTTAAAATGGCTGACTGTGCTGGTGGTGAACACCCACATGAGGGGCCCACCGTTTGTCTTTGTTTTCTCCTCACACACACAGTGTTTGTGTTAATGGGGGTGAGAATTGGCAGTGTATCTTCTGGCTCAGTGGCCTCAAGCAAGTTCAGTGTGCTTCCTGCAGTGACTTTCTTAGAACTTTAACAAATATTTTAATTTCATCTTTTATCTATTTCAATGCACATGAATGTTCTGTCTGCATGTGCCCATGTGCCTTTAGAGGTCAGAAGAATGAGTTGGATGGATCTCCTTGGAACTGGAGTTACAGACTGTTGTGAATCGGTGGTAGGAACCAAAGCTGAGTCCTCTGCAAGATGTGTTCTTAACCAGTGAGCCATCTCTCCGTTCATAGATCTTGACAGTGGCTGAGAGATGAAAGAGCTGGTTTGTATTGATGATTTCACTTTTTTTATACTAATACTCACTCATAAAGAATAAAGTGCTTTATGGTGATGTACTGAAGTAACATGTAATGCATACAAACTTAACTGCTCAAGAGCTGTTTGACTATATGTGCTCTTTCTTTCTTGACAGATTATATACCCATTGAAGCTATGCTGTCAGCCTGTAGATATCTCCTATACTTGTATAGGATGGTACCTTATTACATACTGAAAGGTTAGTAAGTGCCTATTGGCTGCATATATATGGCTAAATGGACAGAGTAGTCAAGTTGATATAAATGAGGTCATGAACTAAAAATTACTATATAAAATATGTCTGCCTCTTCAGCAAAATTCCTGTGCCATTAAAAAATATGCAATATTTCTGAACAACAAGAAAGACAGAGAAAATAATGTAATGAATATAAATGCCCAAGAGGTGCCCATATGTTTAACATTCATATTTAGCAAATGCTAAGTTTGTCGTGTTTGTATCAGATTTGTTTTTCTTAAGAAATGAAACATTTCAGTCGTGGGAAAGTGCTGTTAGCTTTCTTTCTAAAGCTCTTTTCTCCACTCACATTTCTGAGGTAGCCATTGTTCTACAGTATGCTATACATGTTTATATATTTTTCCCTTGTTTCATCTGGAGTCTTGGAGATGTTAGAACTCACATGGTGGTACCTGACTCAAGAGCCTTCTTTGATGGCTTGTCTTCTTCTGTCAGTATTACAACCCCTTTCCCATGTAGATAACCTAGTGCCTCACGTAGCTGCTCTTAATTAGTCCTTGATTTATTTACCAGCTACTGGTACACCCACCTCCCCACCCTGACTCATGGATGCCCATATATCCTATTTTTTTCACTCTGGCCAACTGTGATATCGGTAGCCCTTTCATGGTTGTCTCTTTTATATCAGAGCATTCCCTTTAGGCAGGTACATGGAAGTGAAATGATTCAGATGCCGTGGAATTATATTTTCAACTTTACTAGCTGTTCGTAAACTATCCTCCCCCCCAAAGGTGTTTGAATTGTCATTCCCATCTAGCCGTATGGGAGAGCTCCTGCTCCAGCATAGTCCGGCCCACTATCGATGCCATTAGACTCTATCTTCTGGCTTTTGAGTATGAATTTATTTCTGGCAGGTCCTGGTTATGTCACAAAGTTCATCTCCCACCAGCATGCTGTATGCTCCCGATTTGTGTAATATAACATGGCCTCTTAGCACTGCCAAATCCATCCTCTTTTCCAGGCATGCTTTTCTTGCCACTGAGTGGAGAACTCCTTGTCTTCTTTCAGGTCCCAGTAAAAATGAGCCCTGAGTCACTTTCTCAGATACCTCAAGATCTTCTGCATTCCTTTTGCTCTGTACCACTCTCACTCGTTGCGTTTTCCACCTTGCACCATTCCTTTCTGTTGCCATCACTGGACTGTTAAGATTCTGAGGCAGGGACAATATGCATCATCTTCACTTCTTCCCATACCCAGCTCAGAAAATGGTTGTTATGTAAATGCATATGTTAATCCAATCTACTGAGCACCTTTTTCGGTATTAGGGATGTCTCAAAGGGCCAGACTATATTCTCATTAACCTTTCACGTACGTGTTTATTGAGATGTGTTGTAGTTAGCTTCCCCTGTCAACTTGACACAGCTGAGAAGAAGGAACCTCAACAAAGGACTTGCCTCCTCCCAGTCAGCCTATAGGCCTTAATATAGGGCCTTTTCAAGACTGCTAATTGATGTAGGAGGGCCCTGCCTAGCCCACAGGGGAGGTGCCATACCTGGACAGGTGGGTCTGTGGTGTATAAGGAGGCAAACTGAGCAAGCCATGAGAACTAGCCAGTAAGTAGCACTCCTCCACAGCTCTGCCTCAGTTTCTGCCTCCAGGTGCTTGCCTGGAGTTCCTGGTCTGGCTCCCCTCATTGGTGGACTATAAGCTGTAAATTGAAATAAAAAAGTTCCTCCCAGATGCTGCTTTTGGTCATGACGTTTATCCCAGCAACAGAAATTCAACCAGGACATGGTGAGAAGGTTTGACAACACACACATGGAGGAAAGGTGTCTCAGAAAGATGGACACAGAAGTATAATCCTAACTCCGACACTGCAGAAGGAGTACGTTTGACTTACAGTTAAAAGAAACAACTAGAGATTAGGAGAAGCAATCAAGACCAGAGACAGAGCCAGAAATGAAGTGGGACCCTGTGAGGCCAAAACAGTGTGTGCAGATAGTTCATTCTTAATGAATCAATAGAATAGATCTGGAAAGAGGAGAAGCAAGGTGCACCCAAGGTCTGAAATGAGCAATTGAGTGCATACATGCTTCTGACTGAAGCGGACATATCCTAATAGTTTGATGCTTCCACGTCATGTAGGTCTGAAAGGTCTTTCACGAGACAGCACTGAATCACTTAACTAATTATTCTGATCAGCAGCAGTTGGATTCCACTCATTGATACCTTTGAGGCCAGCAGCTGTTGCCAGCTGCTTTTGTGAGAACATGGGAGAGGGGGCCGGTAAGAAGGAAGCAAGGGCAATAGGAATCCGAGGCTAGTTGGAATCTGGGAAGTGCTATGGCTTTGGAAGTAGTGTCTGAAGTGTAGGGGAAGAGGTTAGCGCTTCTTGCCGTGGGATGGGTGGGTTTTACAGTCAGTGTGGCCCACTTGGCAATGTGCTCTAGCAGGTGGACTCGGGGTCAAGGTGAGCTTCTGTTAAAAGCAAACCCCACAGCTACGGGAGGGTTTAGCCAACTCATCAGGTTTGCACTTGAGAAATTGCTAAGTAGCCAGCTCAATGGCTTTTTCATTCCCCATGGCCACACAGGCTGGGTTCTGTGACACTTTCTCCTTTGCAAGGTGGCACCTTTTTTCTTTATTGCTGGGAGCAGGAGCAGGAGGCATTTATAAAAAGGCATTTATTAACTTCTTGGTTGGAAAACAAATACCTTGGTCACCTAAAGGAATATGACAACTCCTTGTTTAAGCCTTAGGAGCAGAGGGGCCTAATCATATAGGAATTACTCAGGCCAAGCCATCAAGGTATGGCTGCTACAGAGGGCCTCAGAGGAGGGAAAATGATAAAAGTTCAAAGGCAAGAAATGCCTTTTCTCTTTGTGGCAAGTCAGGAATGAATAATCCCACGCTAATCTGGCTTTCGTTGGCTTTTCCTGTTCATTTGCTCAGTGCGCATTGAATTTATCATCACCAGTGTAGTTGGAAAATGGAGGTCAAATTTCATTTTAGCCCTCAACGTGATAAAAATGACCTCCAAAAGGTAGATGGCAGGTTGTTATTTTATGCCCTGGAAAATTGCGAAGATCAGATAGATCCTCTTCACTCTCTTTTCCTTTATTTTTTCTCCCGCCCTTCTTAAATGGCAGATACTAACTTTCCTTCGTAATACAGTGTAAATGCACATCCTGATTTGTTAGACGTGCGATCAAGGTTTTAAAACAAGAGCCATCTACTCCTAACTGGCAATTTCCATCAGTCCAGGTTGACTAGGCACCTTTCGCTGTGTGAATTCTTTACGGAACCACTGACAAGTCATAAAAATATCTAGTGCACAAGCGTGACATTCAAGCACACTGTCTCTGCTGCGCATAGTTCATTGACTCCCAGAAGTCATCTATTTATAGCAATTAATGATTTCTAAGCAATTAGATCCCCCTGTTTCAACAACGATCACGTTGTAGGATAAAGCCTTCCCCCACTGAAATACGCATGGCAGGCAGTTTCAGATATGGAAAGAGATGCTAAAGTTGGCTCGCATAAGGAAAGGAAATTGCACCCCGCCCCCCTAGAACTTGAGGTGGGCCAGAGGTCACCTTAAACACAAATAGTCATGAAGGGTCTCCAATATCAAGAACTTTGCAAACTCCAGAAACGCTTAACTGCCACATAGCTTGGCTTACAAGGGTGAAGGAGTTGGCACCTGCAGGTTCCTTTCCCACGCCCAGCCTGGATACTGCATTGCAGCCTCCTCCGCTGGAGGTCCTTCATGAGACAGGACTACTTTCCTCCGCTTTGCTTTTCTCAGTAAAGATCATTGCAAGGGCTTATCTTGGGTAATTGTTATTACTGCCATCTGCATTACGGTATAATTACCTTTCCAAAATGCTCCATCTCTTTAGCTGATGTTTAAAGATAAGTAATAGCCAAATAATTGCAAGGCTCGGGAGACAGAGCAAAAGCCCTGTAGTAAGAGGTGGGCTGCGGGGGTAGCACGTGTGTCTTCCCTCTGCTTGTACTTCCTGCTTTCTTTTCCGGAGTAGCTGCTCTGCTCCCTTTCTTCTCTTACTTTTGTACAGACTAATAACTAAGAATTGTGAAACTAATCCTCACCCCAGTATGACAAGATCGGCGGGGTGGCAGAAGTGACATCCGTCAAACTTAATGAGTTGGTCAGAGGCCTTCTTGGCTGGTGAATTTTTCTCTGCTCCTGAGTGCACAAAAGTAAGAAAGTAGACAAGGTGAGGAGAGACCATCCCATGGCAAACTAGAAGAAGGCAGACGTGTTTCACGGGGTCTCTTCCCTCCTGACTTGTTAACTTTTGGAGTCGACTGGAGTACCTTTCTTGGTGGAGCCTTTCTCTGAACTTTCCAGGACAGTTTGGTGATTCAAGCATGGATTCATCTCTGCTAGCATAATCCATCTTCAGGAACTCAGCTACTCGTGAGCCTAGTGATTTTGCTATGAATCATAGTGTACAGAAAACCTAAAAATATGAATAAAGAGACAGGAAAATGGAGAGAACAGTAACGAAAAGAAAGTGAGGTGAAAGATAGATTAAATGGTAATATATAGAAAAATGATGTCAATATCCCAGAGAATTATATAAAACACAAATATTGAATTCATAGTCTCAAATGCTATTTTAATTCTTGCTTGCTGGTCAGTGCTTTTGTTCTTCTGAAAATTCACTTGACTAAGCAAAAACTGGCCCAAGCATTTATGCTTCTGAGTTCTTAAACAAGTTGGGCAGATGAGTGACTTAGAGTGTACGGACTCAGGAGGCAGCTATAATGATTACAAAACATTGAGATAAGTACTAGCTTGTAAAAATGCCACCCACCCCCAACCTCACCTTTGCAATGTGAACTTTTGGCAGACATAATTAGTATTATGGAGATGCTTAAAAATTCCAGCCATCTGAAAGTTACTTTTACTACCAATCGTGCTAATCTTTCTATTACAATATATCACTTAATCTTCACAAGAGCCCTGTGGGTAAAATTATGATCTTTTCAGTTTTACAGATGAGGCAACAAAGCCTAAGAAATTTAAATAAGCTATCTAAAAGTACACAGTTAATATAGCTAGGTTTTGAACCCAGGCTTTTGTAAGGCAACTCTAGAAGCCTGTGCTCACAGTTCCATAGCTATGTAATATCTGTGTTCCAGTCATGTAGCCGACTCTTCGTGTACACACACACACACACACACACACACACACACACACACACACACACAGTGAGGACAGAGAAAGACAGAGATAGAGAGACAGACAGACAGACACACACACACACACACACACACACACACACACACACACAGACACCAAGAGAATAGAATATGCTGGAAAATATATTGGCAGTCCAATATTTATTCACAAGCCTGAGTATGAGTTTCTTTCCAGCATACAAGGCGTTTTCTGTCTTGTTCCAGTCTCATGATTCATAACACAGTCATGCTAACAGCATTTGACCTATAGCCTTATTTTAAGAAATATCTACATGTGAACCAACATTTGAGGAGGCATATAGAATAGATTCCTTGTGTGTGTGTGTGTGTGTGTGTATGTGTGTGTGTGTGTGTGTGTGTGTGTGTGTGTGTGTGTGTGTGTGTGTGCTTAGAGATGAAATATCCCTCACTCCCTAAATTATGTTTTGGACCACTGACATTTGAAAATCTCCATCTTACACGTTGGCTATTCAGGCATACCATTTTTGGTATTCTGTGTTCAAGAACTGACATTTGTTGTAAATAGCTTTATCAGGTGTTTCCTAGAAAAGAAGACAGGAGTGAGAGCGGGTAGAGAAAACATGAAGAGAGTGACCGCTGGTCAGACTTGGATGGTACTGTGGAGATGGAGGGGAATGCCAGAAGGCAGGACCACAGGGGACATGGATCTATACAGACGCCTTCTTCCCTCTTTTATTAGCTTCTCTTCCTCTGATTGTTTAACCAGTTGCGCAGGGGTTGAATCAGTGCCGACTGTTTTAGGAAAATACACCACGCCCCTCCAGTAAAAAGGCACTTATCTATGCAGTCTGTTGTAGTCCCTTCTCCTGTGTTCATTGGGGGCAGTGCTGACTGGTCTCTGCTCTGTGGGAGGCCTTGTGCTGGAACCCAGAACCCAGAGACAAACCATAGCGCCTGCCCAGGCAGGGATTTCTGATGAGGAGACAGACAGAGCAAGCCATCAACATGCCTGGGCTTCGCAGAGAACAGGCCCGAGCCATTTGGATTTTCTAACTCTGAGACCTGGAGAGGGAGCTCAGTTGCAAAGTAAATGAAGCAGTAGCCTTGCAAGTCTGTGCACCCAGACTCAAGCCCAGAATTCACGTTTAAGGAAGTAAAGCCAGACACGGTAGGTAGCATGCACTTCTAATCCCAGTGCTAAGAAGCCTGAGATAGGTAGACTTCTTGAGGAAGAGGTTCAGGCTAATTAAAAGGCAGATGGCACCTGAGGAACGGCACCAGAATTTGAACTATGACCTCCACATATACTATGCACGTGCTTACATACAGAGAGAGACACACGCATAGAGACAAACACACACACACACACACACACACACACACACACACACACACACACACACACACACACTCCCCCTGGCACAAACATGACAGTGAACTCTGGGTCCTGATCTATGAGTGCTGTTCTCTGTGCAGAAACCTACCTGGAAATGAGAACTTGCAAGGAAAAAATATCTTTTTCCAGTTTCTGGAGTTAGTTTTTGGATCTTGATGAAGCAAACCTCAGACAGCTTGTAATTAGTGGCGGTGAAATAGATCAGTCCTCTTGGGGGTCTCAGCGTGGGGTACTCCGTACCAGCAGGCACTTCTGCAAGGCTGGGAGGGGTGAGGTGCTGCTGCTTAAGGCCTCTCCCTACATCCCTCTGACATCTGTATAGTGGATGCAAGTTGAATTTCAAAGCGAGGTCCCACTTTTTGTTATTGCGGTGAATATCCGAGTCACTGAAGCCTTGTTCTACCTTACGTGCGCTCAGCCTCGCCTCCAGTTATTTACTCAGGACTTATGGCTAGGGACCAGCTTAGGAAAGGCGAATATGTCCCCAACAGACAGATTAATGCATTTTAAGAAGAGAAAACCAGAAAAGGGTACACCAGATAGTTGGATGTTCGTGAGAAAAGATGCTAAACATTCTTAAATTTGCATTACAACCTAAATACACTTAAGCTTTCACATTTATAGACTCAGTAGTAATTGATCTCGAAGTCTCTTCGTGCGCTCTCCTTCTTAATGTTCTTGCGCTGAGAAAAACCACATTTCTAATTTACATGTCCAAATTGGTTTCAACTTACTTATATTGAATGATAATAGATTTCTTTTTCTTATAATTAATGTTGTATGAAAACATAATACAGATTTAACTTATCATTGTAAAGATCTTAAGATTTTAATATTTTTGCAGAGGCATAAATACAGTGTGGCTATAATTATTTCATTATGTATGTGTAAAAATAGGATACTGCAGCAAGTACATGCTTTCCCTCCCTGATTACTCTTAATGTCTCCCAAATTTCCTGATTTACAATATTCTCCAAGGATGTAGATTTTTCTAATTGAAGTACAGTAATTTGCATATTTTTAGACCTTGTTGACACAGTTAATTGATATGTCATTACTTATATCATGCTGAATATAATTTGTGCTCTTTATTCACAGCAGACTTACAATGCTGTCCTTTTGGGAGAGAATTCAATGTTCTTTGTCTTGCTTTTTCATTCTGCTAAGCCAGAGGTTATCCAAGGAAATTCAAAATGGTCAATTGTCAGGGTTTTCTGTTCAGCTAAATATTGACCAGTGTTGTCACAATCTAGTAGCACTCAATGCTGGTGGTGACTGTACATACTCTCTAAGAGTTTACGATATTTAAAGGCTTTTCACAGACTATTATCTCAGTTAGCCCCACATAACCTTCAAGACAGGGATTGCCCACTCCTTTTAATGGTGACTACATGGAGGTGGAGGGAGCCTAGAGGCTGACTCAAGGTCAAAGGGATAGAGCATTGCAGAGCTGGCATGGGACACAACACACTTCTGTCTCCAGGACAATGCCTTTTCTACTCAAAATCCACCAGAAAGGCAAAGAAATAAGACTAAAAGACTATGCAGGAAAAGGAAGGAAATGAAGAAGAAATGCTAGTGATTGTGTCAAGCATGTAAGGTGAAAGGTCGCCAGGTGTTGCCTACTGAGGTATATCTGGGCATCTTCATGGTCTGCTGTGCGGTTGCACTGTTGCTCTCTCTGAAAGCTCTGAGTGTCAGTTTATGTTTTCTCTGAATGTAGAGCCCAAACTTTGGGCTCTTTTGTCCATCCCATAATACTTTGCTATGTGCCAGTGAGGCACTCAATGCTAGTTGCAGAATGACCCCGTGAATGGCACGCTTCCTACATCGAGTTTGCCACCTTATCTTTCTCCTGATCAAGTGGATTATGCCCTGCAAGCTGTAGCTAACCACATGAGTTCTGCTCCCACAGGCCTGCTCTGTGAGGGAGGATTCCCTTTTGCCTTTCTCTTTTTCTTTCTGTTTTTCCTTTCTTTCTTTCTTAAAGCCCCACTGTGCAAGCTTGTGAATTCTCTTGTTAAAAAGATGGCTAGACTCTGGCCTCACATTTCTGTGGATTGTAAAGATGCAGGATCTGCTTTTGGTGGATTTCCAAGTGTGCAATCCATCCAAGCTACTGAAAATCACAACAAATGGAGTCCGGAAAGCATGCAAAGGCGAGACATTATCGGATAATGGGAAAAGCATTGGCCTGGGAGTGAGACAGGCCTGGGCATGGCTCCAAAGTCTGCCATTTGCTAGCTATGTAGGCCCTCGCAAATCACCCCTCAGAGCCTCAGTTTACTTCCCTGCGCAGCAGGGCTCTAGTTAACACACCCCTCTGAAGACAGTTCATAGATTGGACGTACAAAATGCCTGGCCTCGTACCTGGCACCTGCTGGAGGTTGGATGTTATTTCTCTTCTCTCAACTTGTCCAAGCTGACATTAGCTCCACTGAGATGGTATGTACCTTCAGCTCGAAAAACACACACCATTGCATTCTTCATTCACCAGTGACCTTATAGCTTTGTCAAGCTTCTGGAAATGTGTATGCACACACAGAGAGGGATGGCTGTGTGGGTCTCTCAGCTCAGCTCAAGTAAAGGAGAGTTGAGCATGCCTGGAATCTGCCTTTATTAAAAAAAAAAAATGGGGTAGGAGGATTGTAAGAGCCAACTCAGGCCATAGAGAGCTGTAGTGAATCCCGTCACACCTAGTTTTTCAAAGTTTACTTTTAGATTCTAAAGGATTAGAATGCAAGGATCAGCTGGGACTCATTTATTTTTACCATTTCCAATTGATTACTTAGGATCCTGATGTGGCTATGGGCTGAGTTGGTAGCCACCCACAGATTGTGATGTCATCACGGGCTGGTATGCCAAGGAGTGTGCTGTGACCAAAATTTGATGATTCTTGAAGATATTCCATAGCTCTGGGATTCCCAGTGGAGTCAGCCTCATGCTAGCTGAAGGGAATCTCCTTGACAAGGTCCCATGCTAGCAAATAATTGTTGATTGGATCCACTAATCCCAACCCTTGTAACTGAGGCAGAGACTTGCAGCAATGGAGCACAGAGAAGTTTTTGTCCCTGAGAGGAGGGTGCCAGGAAGTGGCAGAAGGCACAAATATGCCAGTGAAATGCTGATGGGGAGCTCAGGGAAGTGTAAATGGTGCAGGAAGCAGTGAAAGATGCTTGGTAGGTTGGCTGAGACTATGCCTATCATCTATATACAAGAGAAGAAAACATGAAGATGACTTTGACTGGGTAGGTGGTTTGCAAGGTGCTTCTGACCTTGTGAATACAGGTGGGGGTAAAATGATGGGCCATGCTGGGAGTGATGTAAGAGCTAGCAGTGGCCAAGTTGGGGATCTCAGTTGCAGTAGAGGCAATTAAGAATGGCTTCACAGGAGTGATAACATTGGAGTGACCCTGCTCCCTGTGCCTCAGCTACACTGCTTTCTTCTAGTTTCTGGGAAACACCATAGTCTTTCTAATCTCAGGCCTTTGTATACACCATCCCCCTTCACATGGAACTTTTTTTCTCACACAGTTTAATTTACCCTCTTCTAGCCATCCTCCTGGCTTTATTTATTTATTTATATTTTGTTTTGATTTTAAAATTTTCATATATTTTGATCATATCCATTTCCCCCTCCCTGCTCATTTCAGATCCTCCTTACCTCTCTAACCATCTGACTTCATGTCCCTAAAAACAAAAACAAGGAAAAGGAAACCAAAAGACAAAGACCTCTAAAGCACAACAAAATAAAACACACAAAATATCATGCGGTCTGTTTTGTATTGGCCAATTACTTCCCCGGCATAGGCCCTGCCCTGGTGGAGTTGATATACTCAGTTTTACTCCATTGCAGAAAACCAATTTCCCCCACAACCAGCAGCTATCAATTTCAAATAGCTTTTTGGTTAGGGGTGGGGCTTTTGCCAGCTTTCTCTTCTCAGTGCTGGATTTTTGTCTAGTTTAAGCTTTTTTAGGTCTTATGAGTGTCACCACTGTCTCCGAGTTCCTATGCACATCAGTCCGGTTGTCTCTGGTCGATGCTATTTCTTTAGATTCATCCATCACCTCTGGCTCCTACAATCTTTCTGCATCCTCTTCTGCATAGAGCCCTGGGCCTGGAGGGGAGGGGTGTGATAGAGATATCCTATTTAGGGCTGAGTGCTCCAAAGTCTCACACTATGTACATACTGGTCAGGCCTTATTCTAATGACATCCTTAGTTTATCCCCAGGCTAAAAGGGTCCTTCATGCCGTTTTTTCCCCCCAAAGGACCCCACGATTTGCCATTTGGTTATGCTTATTCTGCACTTCCTCTATTAGACTCTGAGCTCCAAGGAGCAGGAAACAGGCCTGATCTCCTTTCCCTCTTTATTCTCCCTCATTGCATAAACACCACCACAGTGCCTAAACTATAACAGATGCCTAATGTTCAATTTATGACTTGTTAGATCTATGGCTGAATAGGCAAATGCATACATCATACAAGTATCGATCTGAAGGGGACCTTGGCAGGCATCTAACATAAAAGCTTTTCATTCTTGGAAGAAGACACTGAATTCAAGATGTGCAGCAACCTAAACCAGATGAGGACAAGCACATTAACAAAACAACACCGTCTTGGTGGCAGAACCCATTGATTTTTGTTTTGGATAATGTTAAAGGTAGATTCAATGTGGTCGTCAGGGGTGAAGATTCGGGAGTCATCAGCACAGGCTAGCTGCATGACTGTGGACAAACTTTGTATTGTTTCAGTTATCTCAGTTGTATGTTGGCTATAAAAAGACTCCACACCTCATCAAAGGGCATGAAAAATACATGAGGTATTCTAGGAAAATCCCTTAAAGATTGGCAAGATAGGAAGTGTTCAATGAATGTCTGCCCTTGAGCATCACACTTGCAGTGCCATCATCATTTTCAGGAAATGAGCATATTTGCAGATGTCCGGTGGCACTATCTTAAGGTGCACAGGCAAACAAATCATATTTATGCTATCATATTGCTTAAAAGTCAAAAGTCCCTCAGGAGGCAATGGGAGCCCTAGTCACACTGTCCTCTCTGCACTGTTTGCCAATTAATAAAAAGTAAAGTAAAACATACACTCAGCCTTCCTGCCAATCAATACTGATCTAAGAAATACCTCTGCTAACTCTTTGAAAGTAGCCTCAATGGTCACAGCAGCTAGAGAAAGAAGCTTTTGCTAGTAATCGGCTGCACTTTGGCAGCCCCACCCATGTTTCTGGTCACCTGGAAGAGAAGAACAAATTTGTCCCCTTGCACAGAAGCATGTGCTTTAAAGTATGTTTGGGTCCTCACTTCTTCGCAACCTTCCGTCAGAGACTGTATTGCCTCAGTAAGCGGGGGTAAGAGCAATGGATGTTTGCAAAGCCTGCCTTACCAACTGGCACTCTTTGGAGCTCATCTCCTGCTTTTATACTCAGCTGGGGAATCTAACAACCCTATTTACTGGGTAACATTTATAGAGAAAGTCACCCAGACAAAGCAAACAGGTATAAACTGCCAAAGATCATGCCTGAAGGCTCTGATGCATGATGGACGTGATCCAAGGTGTCCAATCTAAAGGAACTCCTATTTTTAAAGATGGGTCACTAGACATGCACGCAGCTGTATTAGGTGATTGGTGGGGCTGTGTGAAGCCCAAATATGTATGGCGTCCTTGAGTCTAAATTACTGGACTTGAAGAGAGTCCCCCCTTGAATTCTGAGACACATAGAATGGTGCTCCTACATCTTGCTAGTCTTTGGGGGTGTATTTTGTGTCTTTTTTTTTTTTTTTTTTTGCATTATCGAAACTAGTTTTATTTCTTGTTTTTTAAAAATATTTTATTTTTTTATTAATTTATTCTTGTTACATCTCAATGTTTATCCCATCCCTTGTATCCTCCCATTCTTCCCTCCCCCCCCCATTTTCCCATTATTCCCCTCCCCTATGACTGTTCCTGAGGGGGATTACCTCCCCTTGTATATGTTCATAGGGTATCAAGTCTCTTCTTGGCAACCTGTTGTCCTTCCTCTGAGTGCCACCAGGTCTCCCCCTCTAGGGGACACGGTCAAATATGAGGCACCATAGTACGTGAGAAAGCCATATCCCACTCTCCACTCAACTGTGGAGAATGTTCTGACCGTTGGCTAGATCTGGGTAGGGGCTTAAAGTTTACCTCCTGTATTGTCCTTGGCTGGTGCCTTAGTTTGAGTGGGACCCCCTGGGCCCAAATCTGCCTATCATAATGTTCTACTTGTAGGTTTCTAGGACCCTCTGGATCCTTCTACTTTGCTTTTCTCCCATGCTTCTCTCATTTAGAGTCCCAACCAGAAGATGCTCCAGCACACAACAAGAAAATTTGCTCACCCATGATCATAGCAGCCTTATTCATAATAGCCAGAACATGGAAACAGCCTAAGTGTCCCTCAGTAGAAGAATGGATAAAGAAACTGTGGTACATATACACTATGGAATACTACTCAGCTATTAAAAACAAGGAATTCCTGAAATTTGTGGATAAATGGATTGAGCTAGACATGATCATAATGAGTGAGTTAACCCAGAGGCAGAAAGACTCAAATGGTATATACTCACTTATATCTGCATACTAGCCCAAGGGGCATGTCCCACGAAAGCCTTCACTTACCAGGAAACTGGGACAGAGGGGAGGACATCCTATTTTGTGTCTCTTGATCTACTTCACAACTACCCCCTTGTTTGTCTTTTCCCCAGAAAAGGCCAGTCTCTAGCTTTTGTGTAGTCTATGCAGCTGATTACTGACACATAGGAAGACCTGTCAGCAAGCCATAAGTTCATGAACATTCCAACTGAACTTGCTGTGTACGAGTAACCAGTGATTCATTTAAGGATTTGTATGTCCTTTTCCTCCTCCCTCCACCTCCTTCAAACAACTGCAAATGGACTCTGACCCAGGGATGATTTTTCCATCCCGGAAATGTTTTTTACTGCGTTAATGGAGAGGGGAAAAAGGTTAATTCTGAAGACCCAAAAGAAAACAATACTCCTAACTAAGAGAAAATCTCTTCTAGCCAGTTACAGACATGTAATAAATCACCTATATGGAGAGCCCAATCTTCAATTTGAGAGTTGGCAGTGCTGTACCCGCTTCTTGGACTGGTGAGGGGGAAAATGCAAAGCCGACACCTCTACCCTTGAGGGAGAAAGGTGGCGTGGATTGATTGTGTGTGCTCAGAGCTCTTCTGGGGTACTGGCAATGTGCTCAATTAGCCTTTTGGAAAATTCCAGGATCTGTTTTGTAAACAGATGCAGGACTTAGCCTTTGGGTTTCAGATGAGAATACCACTCACCTTTCTGTGTCTCTGCTCTTTGACTTAAGAATTTTAATGACTTTTGACATTCCATCATGACAGCTTGAGTTTCTGTGTGGAGGGCAGTGAAGGACATAATTACTCGAGTTTCAGGAAGGATCTGGGTATTTTCCGAGGGAAAATGTCAACATTGGTACATCTGATGATTTCACTCTACACGTGTGAATAACAGAGGCAAAATGTCTGTGTTTGAGAAGAGTAATTGTATAGCTCAGTGTCAGCGTTTTTCTCAAATGCACTGTGAAAAATCATAATTAACTTCTACACCTGGTGGACTGTGAGCAGACTCCCTCCGCTTATAGCCTGGTTCACCTACGATGTTCTCAGGTTCAGCATCCTGCGTGCTGGCCAGTTCTGGTGCTCCTTACCCATTTCCTCCCTGCTCCCTCATCTTCTCTGCCCCTCTCCCCTTTATAATTGCGCTCTCTGTTTTCTTCATTTCTCTTCTAGGGCATGCCATTTCTTGGCCCTATAAAACAGTGTCTAGCTAGGACATTGGAGCTGGTCTGGGCTCTGGCATCTAATTCTAGATTTCTTGAGTTCTGTTGCAGTTTCACACTGCTGAAGGGCAAAGGCGTGTCAGATGCTTTTGAAGACCTTATTTAACTATTTTGCTTATAGAATCATACCTATCTGTTAGACCTAGTTTTATATATATAAAATAAGATAATGATAGATACAAGGTACCAGGCAGCAGGTATTATGTTACAGAGGAATTTATGAAATGAGCATGGAGGGAGAAGGAAAAGGGGTTGGGGTACCCCAGAGAGACAGAGACAGAAAAAGAAAGGGGAGAGAGAGGAAGAGGAAGAGGAGAGAGACAGAAAGTAGAGAGAAGGAGAGGGCCACATGGATAGCTTCTCCTTTTATATGGCCCTGGGCAGGGCCCCACTCCCTAGGCAGGTAAGCAATGATATCATAGGTGGGCAGACTGGAGCAGAATACTAACACCTAGGTTCTATATTCTTGTGATAAAATTAGACTAGTATTTGACATGACCATGATTTGTATCAATATACAAAAGTCTATACCAATGAATTAAAAATAACTTTATTTGTGAGTAATAATTAAGGCCTTGAGTTAAGGAGTAGATTCAATAATATACCTTTTGTTCTATCCTCCCTTTATATTTCTATATTCCCCCTTTCTTTCTTTTCAGCTCCTATCTCCTTACCTACAAAAGAAAGATAAAGGAAAAGAGAGGCATCCCTGAGTCCAACCTAGTTTTCTCTATTTATAAGACCAATAATAACTTATAACCAACTCCCGAGGAAAATAAGCATCTGTAGACCAAAAGAGCAAACAGAAACCTACCCAGTTCCCCTTAGAGGAAATGGGGCATCATTCTTTTAAGGTTTCTTCAGGCTGATTTAGGACAAATAATGCCTTTGAAGGCCGCCGCCCCCAAACTGGGGAAGATGGTTAAGCAAGCCAGGGATAGCATTTGTGGTCCATTTTCTAAATGTGGAGAAGTACCAGGCTTAATAGGAGTCCTGTGTGGGACAGTCTGAAATGCTGGCGCTATTGGGATCAGAAGCTTTCTACAATGCTGTCCTGTTCTGATGGGTAACTGCAACTGAGGCACCTGGGGCTGGAACATGGAGGATGCAGGATGTCAGCATCCAGCATGCTGAGAGGAATGAATCCTGTCAGGTCTGATACAGCATCCATGTCCAGTTCTTTTATTCTGAAAACATAATTTCTCACAAGCGTTGTACAGTTCTAACATAATTGTATGATGTGTGTGGGATGCTCAAAGCAATTAAGGCTGGTTCTCTGTTCATTGTATGAGCAGAAGACATCTGCAAGTCTTCCTTCATGCCATACTAAGAATGGAAAGCCTCAGAGACCTACAGAACATGGCATTTAAAGATGTTTTTTTTTACTATTCTAAAGATTCTTTGACAACATAACAAATTAATGCCTGGCAACACCCAGCCTGCCTCAAAGAAGGTGATGAGCATCAAAGAACCTCCTTATGGAGTTGGCTTTGAATGTGGCAAACCAGCCACTGGGCAAAATATCTTCATTTCTGCCACAGACAGAATTCTGCCTAAAGATAGGCAAGCTTAGATGCAGGGAGTATTGATGGCCAAACTCTGCCTAGACAGGGTAAGCAAGTCCTCAATAGTTCCTTCCTCACAAATATGTCTGTCAGATATATTGGGCCAGAAGGCTGAAGAAGATGCTCCAATGTTATAGAGAGTGTTGGGTGATTGTTCAGATAGTAAACTGTCTCAGTCATTTTTTCGTATTGTAAGCTGCTAACCTGCACTTATGGTTCACTCAGGTATTTATGTTTTATTCCTTCTCAAGTCTCTGATGGGGTTGAATACCAGATAATTTAGTCTTACTATTAAGCTTAGTTGGTTAGGGGTTAAGATGTTTTTAGATCAAGATAGATGTTTTAAGTTAATAGAGATATGATAGATATTGATCTTCATTTGGAGACTTACACCCAACAAGATAGGAAAGATGTTTACTTCAAGTTTGCCAAATACAAATAGCCAAATCACTATGAATGTAACATTTATATAATTCCTGATTGTCTCGTGGTTCTTCTTGCTATGTAGTTTATTTTATTCGTGTGTAATAATATAAATGTATAAGTTAAAAAAGAAACATAATAAAATATATGTTTAAAAAAAGAGGTGTTAACAGCCCAGGGCTTAATGTCAACAATTAATAAATGGGACCTCATGAGGCTGAGAGGCTTCTGTAAGGCAGGAGACACTGTCAAGAGGACAAAGCGACAGCCTACAGACTGGGAAAAGATCTTCACCAACCCTACATCTGACAAAGGCCTAATATCCAAAACATATAAAGAACTCAAGAAATTAAACACCACCAAACCAAATAACCCAATTGAGAAATGGGGCTTGGAACTAAACAGAGAATTCTCAACAGAGGAATATCAAATGGCTGAGAAACACTTAAAGAAATGCTCAACCTCCTTAGTCATCAGGGAAATGCAAATCAAAACAACTCTGAGATTCCATCTTACACCCATCAGAATGGCTAAGATCAAAAATTCAAGCGACACGACATGCTGGTAAGGATGTGGGGAGAGAGGAACACTTCTTCATTGCTAGTGGGAATGCAAACTAGCACAGCCACTTTGGAAATCTATCTGGTGCTATCTCAGAAAAATGGGAATAGGGCTTCCTCAAGACCCAGCTATTCCACTCCTTGGAATATACCCAGAAGATGCTCCAGCACACAACAAGAAAATTTGCTCAACCATGTTCATAGCAGCCTTATTCATAATAGCCAGAACATGGAAACAGCCTAAGTGTCCCTCAGTAGAAGAATGGATAAAGAAACTGTGGTACATATACACTATGGAATACTACTCAGCTATTAAAAACAAGGAATTCCTGAAATTTGTGGATAAATGGATTGAGCTAGACATGATCATAATGAGTGAGTTAACCCAGAAGCAGAAAGACTCAAATGGTATATACTCACTTATATCTCCATACTAGCCCAAGGGGCATGTCCCACGAAAGCCTTCACTTACCAGGAAACTGGGACAGAGGGGAGGACATCCTATTGGGTCTCTAGATGGAAGAATAGCAAAGTAGAAGGATCCAGAGTGTCCTAGAAACCTACAAGTAGAACATTATGATAGGCAGATTTGGGTCCAGGGGTCCCACTCAAATTAAGGCACCAGCCAAGGACAATATAGGCAGTAAACTTTAAACCCCTACCCAGATCTAGGCAATGGGCAGAACATTCTCCACAATTGAGTGGAGAGTGGGGTCTTACTTTCACAGGTACTCTGGTGCCTCATATTTGACCATGTCCCCTGGAGGGGGAGATCTGGTGGTACTCAGAGGAAGGATAGCAGGTTACCAAGAAGAGACTTGATACCCTATGAGCATATGCAGGGAGAGGAAATCCCTCTCAGGAACAGTCATAGGGGAGGGGAATAAGGGGAAAATGGGAGGGAGGGAAGAATGGGAGGATACAAGGGATGGGATAACCATTGAGATGTAACAAGAATAAATTAATAAAAAATTAAAAAAAAAAAGAGGTGTCAGGTGACACAGAGGAAATGTCAGCAGCATGGAGCTGAACATCATTCCTTTCATATGGCCCAGGATAAGGCTGGCACAGAGAGTGGGCACCAATCCCTAACTGGCATGTATTTGTGTGCAAAGCACTGGGGCAAGATCACATGGAGACTCCATTTTTATCATAGTGACCTGATAAGACTGATTTTGAGAAAACTAATACACCATCTACAGAAGCATAATAAGGACCTTTGGCTAATTTCTTGCACAGTTCTTCAATCAAAGTTTCAAAGGCCTTCCTTAGAAGATCCGTGTGGGAAGTGGAGGAGGAAAAAAAAAAATGAAGCTTTATGCTCACCATACACTGAATCTATTTGACCAGAGAACAAACCATTCTTTTGTCTTTTCCAGTAACTTTGCATATCCATTTAGAAGTCAGTTTTCTAGCTACATAATGGGGGAAAGTAAAACTACCAAACTATGTGACTTTCATAGGTCACGGGCCACATATTTTGATATTTGTTCTCCTGTTAGCTGCTATTACTATTGTTGTCTGTATTGGTCTAAGTTTATTAGCGTCTGGTTATCAGCACTTTTCTAGCACTGAACTTCAACTACTGATAGTAGAGGG
Source organism: Acomys russatus (assembly GCF_903995435.1). NCBI lineage: Eukaryota > Metazoa > Chordata > Mammalia > Rodentia > Muridae > Acomys > Acomys russatus. The sequence continues at coordinate 41,968,231 of NC_067158.1, read as the reverse complement.
CAGATGTCCGAAGAAGAGAGATGGACATGAGTCACCCATGGGATGCTGTTGGTGACTGCTGTTGTTTTGTATTTCTTTTAGAATGCTCTTTGTTGACAGTTACAAGGCACATAGAAGGAAAGTTTACATAGCTCTAAAGTTCAACATGGAAGACATTCTACTCTTTTGTTTGTTTGTTTGTACTGGATGCTACAAACTACCCTGTGCATGTTAACATGAACTGCTCTCAACTGTTAGAGCATGTAGATCGTATTCCGGGCACCACCATGCAGGATGTCTCAGAAGAAGGAGTGAGTTGCTACAGCCTAAGTCACTAAGACACAACAACTGACCCGGGACACATGTAGAAGGTGACCAAATCTACTCCTACATGCCTGGCAAAACGCCTTTTCAACAAATGAAAACAGCAAAGGGAAAACTAAAGGCATGGCGGTAGGAGTAAGAAAGGGTTTTTTTAAATGGCATCCTCATGTGCTTGGGTCGTCCATCTTTTCTTCCATTTGCAAAGTGATCTTTTCCCAGACTCCAGACTCCAATGCCATTTCATTAAGAACCATTTTCTCCAGGAGAGAAGATCTGCTTTTACCAGAAGCAGATCTCTCTTAAGCTCACTTCTTTCTGATGAAGTTTACAAGGTCAACAAAGAGAGAATTAAAGAGAGGAGTTGGGAAGGAGACCCACCACACACAATGAGATTATTCTGTATCATAGAAACAAGCCCCACTCACTGCAAGCCTTTTGTGAACAGAATTGATTTTCACTAGAATCTAATGCAGAATGCTGCAAACATACAAGGCATCTACTGACCTTCACTAGCTCCTCTTTCAAAACCAAGAAGAGACATAACTGACCTTGATGCATTTCTGCCTTCTGCTGCATCATTCTACATACACAAGATGCTTCTTTGATTTGGAGGCGAAGGCTGGGAAGCACTTGGGCTTTGGAGCCAGACTGCCTGGTCCACAGCTAGTGTCTTCCTCACTTGTAATTAATATGGGCACAGGCAATTTTTTTTTAAGCACCCTGGGACTCAGTGTTCTCAGCTGGCTAATGGTTCCAACAAGACTCCTTGCCTGGCAGGGCTAGCTTCACATGGCTGGCTGTGTCCCACAGTTGGTTACTTGGTAAGGTCCTTGAGAACTTTTCCTCATGTGAATGCTGTTCCTATTACCAACTTTAATGCTATACTATGCATTCCAAGAGGTGCCTCACAGGAAGCACATCACTTCATTCCTGGTCTGGTCACCTTTATGGCATTTCAACGTGGTGTCTCCTTAGCATCACAGAAACGGTTTTCTCCTTCTTGCTCTCGAAGTCTGACGTCATTGGGGTTTCCTGAGTCCTGTGTGTGTTGGCCCACAGAGGGCAGAGGAGCTTGCAACTCAGTTAGTGTTCCTAACCTTCCTTGTGCTCTGCAAAGCCAGGCATGTCTGGGATCTAATTTTCTGGCCCTGCAGGGACAAACCCATGAGCCTGAGCTCCTTTTCCAGTGTCTTAATTCCAGCATTTTCTCATTCATCTTGTTCCTCTTTGGATATGGGGCTGAGAGATGAGTATCATATAGCAGTCCAGATCTTGTCATGAAAAACGGAACTCTGTGTTTTCTAGGGGTGAGGTCTCCGTGGCTTTCTCAGTGCTGTTTCATCTACCTGCATCTGGCCAAATAGACTCACTGAAGCAAGGTTTTCCTCACACAATTGCAGTTGATCATATAGGGCTTTACTTTTGTCCCCGTTAAATGAGGTTTCCTTGGCTCTGTGCCCAAGTTTCTATTTGTCAGAGTGTGTCAGAACTCTCATTCTGCCATCTATTGTGTGAACCCTCTTATCTTCACTTTACTTGTACTTTGTTAACCTGTAGGATTCATAGACCTTCCTTCAAGGAACGGGAGAGGCTGTGGAAAAAAAAAAAAAAAAAAAAAAAAAAAAAAAAAAAAAGAGCCCGTGACATCCAGTGTAGATTTCCTATATTGCTGTTTTTCAGAAGCATGCTCAGAGTTACCCACAATAGCAATGGCTAGTGATCCTTGGTGAATGCGAGGCTGTTTTCTGAGAGGCATGGGTCAATGAGCTCGCCTACTATTCAGGGAACAGCCTACATAACAGCTATTACCATTGCCATACATGTGTGACCATTAGATACCTAGTGAGAGAGATTTACCCAGGACACTTGGATAACTTTGCAGACACCAAAAGAGAATTTGAACATCTGTGTTCAGGTCTACAGAGACTTTTTTTCTGATTAGTCTTCTAGATAGTGACCTGTTAGTACCCCCTGCTTATAATGCTTTACTTTCTAGTTATAATATCTCCTGAAGTATTAGTAAAATTATTTCACCTCAGTTAACCATGCTATTCTCAAAGACAGCACAATGCAATTTATCCAATGTTTTAAATAAGTTAAAATTTCTTCTGTGGGCTGTAGATATAGTTCAATAGTAGAACATTTACTTGCTTTGCATGGGTGGTGCCCTGGACTCATCCCCCAACCAGTGGGTACAAGGACCATTTACTTTACTTAGGTTATTTATTAATTTTTTTTACATGTAGGCAATAGATGAAAGGAAAAAAAAAATGTGTTCCTAAAGGTGGAAGCAGTTATCTAGTGTGTGTGTTAGCCACTGCTCAATGCTTTTGCCCCAGAGGGGAACATCTTGAGTTTTAAATGTGATTTTGTAAATGACACTGGGAAAATGACTCTCAATGATCCCCGCTTAAGAGCTTGAACTAAGAATGGAACACTTTAAAAACGCAGCAACTGACTGGAAATAGTTTAACAACATTTGCGCAGTTATCTTCTGGCCCACTAGGACAGGGTTTATCAGCCAGAGACTGTCTTATGGCCAGAGAGTCATCAGAAGATTTGGTGACATTTACCATGCCCAACTTTAGGCTGGCCTCCTAGATGGTGCACCAGGCAGCGGAGAGTGAGTCCAGGCCCAGAGTGACAGTTGCACAAAATTCTTTAGATGGCCGGGGGGGGGGGGTCCTGGTTTTGTTTCTGTTGCTGAGATAAGATACCCCAAGAAAAGCAATGTGTAAAGGAAAACAGTTCATTTGGCTCACCCTGCCCTGTGATGGGCCATCATTGTCGAGAACTGCTGGTCACATCCCTAGGGTCACCCGGAGGGAGACGAAGGCACGAAAACTTATGCTCAGCACGTTATCTCCAGTCTTAAGAAATTCGGGACTCAAGTTCAGCAAATGGTACCACTGACTGTGAGGTTGTTTCTTCCCACATCAATTGAGACAGCCAAGAGAATGTCCCCCACAGAAATGCCCACAAGCCAACCTTCACACAGTGAGACTTTCTTCCCAGGCAACTTTGTATCAATCATATAAGGTTGACAGTGAAAAGTAACCAGGCCGGCTGAGCTCGCCTAAAGGAAGGAACCAGTGAGTTATCCTTACCATCAGAGGAAGTGTTAGAAGTATAAGGAGTTAAAGGAAATGAAACATGGCTGAAACAGCATTTCTAAAACTGAAACATACTGAGTGATTATAAATGGCACACAGATAAACAGACACACTTTTAAGCTTTAAGCAATGTCCAAAATCTAACTACTTTATAAAATAAACTTTATCATACTGGTTAAGAGTAGACACATGATATATAGGAGTCAAATTGAACTTTATTTAAAGAAAAGTGTTTAAATAATAATGATAATAATAATAATAGTAATAAATATAGGTAGTTTTTAGATGGGCAAAGATTGTATTATTACATAAACACATAAATAGGGTTTGAATAATATTGGTTTAATGCAATGTTTATTAAAATGTAGTGTTGTGTATTTAAATGACAGCAAAAGATTTTTATGCTCATTGTATTTTTAGAGCTTAAATTGGGCATGTAGGCAGAGCAGGTACAATCACCTCACAATGTAAAGAAAAGTTATTTAAAGAAGGAAAGAATAATGGTAAATTCTAGAAAGTCATCTCTCTTTGGTAGAATGATGGAATGGTTCTTCTAATAAACACACACAGAGATAGATAATAGATAGATGGGTAGATAGATAGACAGATTATAGATAATTCTGATTATTTAAATCAAAGTGCCACGTTTTTTCTTTTTGTGTTACTTTAACTCACCTGTCCCCGACTTTTATCTTTTAATTACAAGCCAATTCAAGATTTTATTTCAGAAATAAAAATACGCAAGGCAAGATGACTTTTGCCCTCTGAACATCACTTAGAGGTGAGCGGAGGCTATTGCAGAGGGTAGTATTATGGCCATGTTTTAGTCTCTTTCAATCATTTGGCTAATGAAAGACCTTGGACAAGTCACTTCTGGTCTGCAGGCCTTAGCATCCTTATGTGTAACCAGGTGCTGATGTCCTGGCCCTTCAACTGTCACAGCTGTGACACAAAGAGAAGCAGTCACAAACTCCACACCACGAATGTAAACCACTCAGTCTGAACCTGGCACAAAGAAACATCCCATAAATGGCAGAGGCTCTTTTATATTAATAAAAGGGAGATAAACAATAGGTGCAAATTCCGAGTAGCTTGTGATTAAAAATGAAACAAAAACAGGAGAGAAAGCAGACCCATTGTAGTGAAATATGAGCTTACCCCTCAAATCTACAACAGCTTTGCTATAAAATGTATTTGTTCGTCACCGGTTGATGGCTTTTGAAATCATTTATTTTTATTGTCTAACAAAGGGCACTTTGTGGAGTGCTTCATTATCTGTAGAAACACTTTAGCATCCGCGCCAAGCCCTGTGCTCCGACATAGGCGCTGGTGGTACCTCTTAGTGATAATTTTCGAGTTAAGTATTATGCACCAGGTAAATGATTGTGCATATAAATGGTCATTTTAGAGTGTGCATTAGCAGGTAGAAATGGACAATCTTCTCCAAGAAATATTCAACTTTCCCCTCCTACAGTTAACTACTTCTAGCAAGATTGCAGAGCATGCTGTGTCGTTGTACAAAGTCAGATTAAAAAGAATAATAATAAAGGTCTTCAAACTATTAGTTGGCTCTTATAAGGATCGACTTGATGCATTTTCTGTTTCCTCCTTCCCCCTACTATATAGCCTCACATATGTTTATAGTGTTATTTGAGTAATGCAGTTTTTAAAAAAACCTCACTAATAGTAAAGTGCCATTTAGAACTTGTAGTTTTAACCCTTTGCACACATGATATTAAAGTATACGCATGGGCCAGACAAGCATGCAGCCTCTAGCAAATGTACTTGTTTGCTCCTGTTTTCTACCTAGGGCTCTGGACAGCTTGGCCTGGGTCTTCTCTTAAATCCCAGGGACTTGCAAGTAGAGAGTGCTTAATAAAATGAAGCAGTTGCCAGAGAGAGGGAAGGAGAGAGAGGGAGGGGGGGGGGGAGCATGCAAGTGAGCAGAGGCCACTCTTTAACCCAGATCCTCCTACTGAGACTGTTTTCTTTTTTTTTTTAATTTATTTTTTTATTAATTTATTCTTGTTACATCTCAATGGTTATTCCATCCCTTGTATCCTCCCCTTCTCCCCCCCCCCATTTTCCCATTATTCCCCTCCCCTATGACTGTTCCTGAGGGGGATTACCTCCCCCTGTATATTCTCATAGGGTATCAAGTCTCTTCTTGGCAACCTGCTGTCCTTCCTCTGAGTGCCACCAGGTCTCCCCCTCCAGGGGATATGGTCAAATGTGAGGATTGAGCTAGAAATGATCATAATGAGTGAGTTAACCCAGAAGCAGAAAGAATCAAATGGTATATACTCACTTATAACTGCATACTAGCCCAAGGGGCATGTGCCACAAAAGCCTTCACTGAGACTGTTTCCTATTGGGCGTTTCCCCCAGGCAGCCCTGCTTGTGGTTTGTGGAGTGTAAAATATCCAGTCCAGGACATAACTTTCAGAACTGTAGATGATTTCCTACCAGTGTAATCCATGCGATCCTGGATGAGGTATATTCATTTACTTCTGTCCCCAAGTGTCCCAGTGGTCACGGTAATGACTGTTTTCTCTGCTGCCGTACTGCCTCTGAAGCAAACTCCTTATAGATGTGGCAACTGTGTCCTATCACCTATGTATTTCAGAATGGCTGCTAACCAGCTAGGCACTAAGATGCCCAAGACTTCCTCAGTGGCCTGAAGACCAGGTGCCTCAACATGAGCCAATAAATTCCTTCAAGGAGGAGCTTCAGCAAGGTCTTCAGGTGTTTGTTTGTCGTCCCTGTTTTGCATCTTTCCTGAAGCTACCTGCTGACCCCCTAGTTCTGTTTTAAACAGATGGGTTCCGAGGGGTCCCTCCTCAATATTACTGTTTTTCCTTATCAGGAAACTTCTTTTCTGAGAGAGTCGGTAAGTAAGAGCACCACGACCCTTGGCTCAGACACCATAGCTTTTCCCCATTCCTCACAGGGGTGTGTCCAGCATAAGGCCACATACTTCCTGTCTACAGAAAACACACACTTAATAGGATAGATTGCATAAATTTTCCTTTTCTTTCTAATTTCTTTCTTTGTTTCACTGATTGCACTTATATATCCATTTCAGATTATGTCAAGAATGATCATATTTGCATATTTCATCTTTGCACAAGTCAGCCAACCTCTCAGTTTACAGATGAAATCTCAGAGGTATCCAGAAGCAAAGATGCTGTCAAAGTCTTGAAATAGTTTGGTTAGCCCTCTAGAGCCAGATGCCAATACCCTGGTGATGCATGTTTCCTATTTCACAGGGAATGTGCTCACAGAGAGGACCAGCGTGCACTCCTACATAGGAGTGTGCACCACAGAAACCAATGCAGAAAGCTGATCTTCCAAGCCTGCCTTCATTCTGTCAACCTTCTCCTAGCAAACACAGCCTCCTTTGCTATAGACAGGGGCAGGCGTACAGCCAGGGTCTGCTCACACTTGCCATGTAGACAAAGCTGCCATTGCAATCTGGACCCTCCTGCTTCTGTCTCACAGGTGCTGAGATTATAGGAGTGTGGAATGATGCTCAACTTGCTTTCTGTTTTCATGCTATCCTGCCCTATTGCTCCTGTTGATGAACATCTGCCTTTGAGCAGTACCTCATGGCTCGTGGCCATCCTCCTTCACCTTACTGGCTGTTTCTTGTGTTACATCTTCCCCCATTACACTTTTATTCATATATTTTTTCATTATTAATAGTATGAATTTTGTAGTTCTGGTAGATGGAAAGTAGGCTTTTTCACATTCACGTGCTTTGGGACAGTTGATTTACCACCGAACTACACCTCTAACCTTGCATTACAACTTTTCCTTCAGTGACAGAACTTTAGGAGAGGATGAGGACACAAGAAATAAAGACTATGTAATAAGTCACCGGGGGCAATTTCCCGAACAGAGAAAAAGAAACCACTACTTTAAAAGGTTTATCTGTCCACATCCATGCTGTATTTGTGTTAGGGAAAAGAGTAAAAAAAAGAGTGGCCAAGTTGTAGGATGCTAGCGAGGTGGAAGCAGAGGCTGCTGTGTGGATACACATTTATTGCACATCCCAAGAATCCTGGAAATGAAAGTAGACCTGGGATACAGCTATGCTTTCTCGATGCTCTGCAGTTGGAAAGCTCAGAGGAGTGGTGCTTTTAGAGACCAGAGAAGAGAACAAAGCCCTAGCCCAGAAAATCTTAATATTCAAGATGTGTACAGTGCAAGGTAAGCCCTGTTTTACTTATGACCTCCCCTCCCCGCCCAGTGTGGCTGCCCTTGATAATGGGTCAGTTGCCTATGAGCCTGGATCCTGCACTTCCCAAGGCTCCGTGGTAGGACATGATAGGCTGCCTCCATCAGTTGCCATCCATGCAGTCATGAAATGAATGAGATTCTGGGATCTCTGCATTCTCTCCCAGTAGGCAGATCTGTGAATGGGATTCAAGTGAATTTTAAGAATATTTATTATTTATGCATAACCTGGGGCCATTAGTTATGTGCACAATTTGAGAAAAACAACAGAAAGATTTTAAAAAAAGTGTCACCAGAAATCAGAATGAGATCAACAGTTGCTACTACAAATGGGGATCATCTCTTATCTGGAAAAGTGGGTGGGGGGGTTTCCTCCCTTCTAGGGTGGCCTTCCATCTTTTCCAGTAAATAATACAGGGTTTCCCCATAATTACCTGCAAGACTGGAATAGCTCCTTGGGATCCGTTTCAGTCTATTGGGTAAATGATATGTTTTCTAATGGCATTTTTACCCAACAGTGAGGCATGTGTACTAATGATATATATATAGCCAGGCCTCTCTAGGAAGCTTTGTGGAGGCAGCAGTTACTTTTTAAAAGTTATACGCTCAGCTCCATGCTACAAGATTCCAGGGAGACAACATTTGTATTTAGTATTACCGGAGAAAATAAACACTTTGTAAGAACATTCTTAGGGCATTTTCACAGGATGTCTAAAGAGGCCACGTGTTGGGCAAAGTGCCATCCCCAGCCCATGGCATCCCATTTGGAAGGCAGCTGCTCTTTGCAGCTATGAAAGACGTGTCCCAGTTAGTCAGGGAAGGTCACATGATGAGTCTCAAATGGGGACCTGGATTACTGGTTTTGGAGTCTTGGATCAGTGTGTGATTTAGATCCCCACGGCCACCATGAGGTCATGGAAAAAAGACCTAAGAAGAGTCCTAAGGCTTAGGCTGGAACTTAGGAACAGATCACTCCTCTCACTGAACTTTGCTGCCTGGCTGAAGATGGATGGATGATGGGAGGGTGAAAATGAGCCAAGCATAGTAGTTTACATGTATGAAAATGTCATGGGTGAGGGATGTAGCTCAGTGGTTTAAAGTACTTGCCTGACATACATGAAACCTAAGTCCTGGGTTTGATCCCCAATACCATATAATTTAGATGAGGTGGTGTATAACTGTACTGCTAGCACTGGGGAGACAGAGACAGAAGGATCAAAGTTTAAGATGATCCTTCACCACATATAAAGCCAAAATGAGCTACGCAGCCCCCTGTCTCAAAAAGAAAAAAAAAGTCATAATGATATTTATTTTTTGCATGCTGACTAAAACTTGAAGCAATGACATCAAAAGACAGGCACAGGCATCTCTTCATCACACAGGGACCAGAGGGGACCTAGGGAACATGGTTTCAGAAAGGTCTTGGCATTTACCAGGCCTTTGATGAGTGTTTATTAAGAAACCAAGTCAACAATTGGTGGCTTGCCCACTATACTGCAGGTGTGCAAATGAATACCTTATCTTGCAATGGCCTGGGATGCCCGTTGAGATGCAGATGCTATGGTCTTCTTGCCTGCTGTCCTAGTGGAGAGTCAACAGTTCTGCTGTCTGTGTATTTTAATTATTAGCTCAGGTGATTATTGGAGCCAGACTCAGTTGGAAAACAGCAGTAAAGCTGAAGAGACCACAAAAGATTCATTTGCTGTCTTTTTCTCCTCCCTGGGCCTAAGTCACATGCATGGCTGATCCTGTTCTATATCCGAGACATGTAGCCCTCGCTCTGCAATTAGCATTATGACCCAGTCATTATGGGCAGTGACATGTTGACTCAGGTGTATGGCACAGATGTGCCCTATGTCTCTGTCATGACCATCTCAGGGTGGGCTGGCTACATTTCTTTGACAGATTGAGGATTTTGTTCTTGTTGTTGGCATAACTCCAACTTTCAAGGCATTCCAATGTTTTCTAAGCTTAAAATGAGTATCGATATAAGAATCCTGGTTCTAAAGAAACAGAAGCTAAAGTGACCAATCCGCACAGCCTTGTCAGGGTGGACCTAATGAAATTCATGCACTGCTGATGTAAGATGCTGGATGGCGTGGAGTTACCATTCCTACGTTCCTTATAGTAGCAATATGTGTACTTGGGTGGCCCCTCTGTCAGGTATTAATGCCATATATAAGTGGTGTCCTATGAACTGGCTCTGTGGTGCAGGTAGCTTGGTATTTTCTCTAGAGCCACCTTCTTTTGGGACAATTTTAGGGGCTGTCTCAGCTAGGGCTTCTGTGGCTATCATGAAACATCATGACCAAAAGCAACTTGGAGAGGAGAGGGGTTATTTGGCATACACTTCCACATCACGGTTCATCACTGAAGTAAGTCAGGGCAGGAACCTGGATGCAGAGGCTGCGGGGGAAATGCTTCTTACTGGCTTGCTTTTTAATGGCTTGCTCAGCCTGCTTTCTTAACAGAAGCTGAGACCACTGAGCCATGCACCACCCACCATGGGCTGGGCCCTCCCACATCAACCACTAATTAAGAAACTGCCCTACAGGCTTGCCTACAGCCCAGTCTTATGGAGGTATTTTTTTCTCAACGAGGTGCCCTCCTCTCAAATGCCTCTAGCTCATGTCAAGTTGACATAAAAGCTAGTCATGACAGGGGACGGCCGAGAGTCTCTTTGATAATGATGATCTAAAAAATTAGACATTTCAGAGTACAAGTGAGCTGCAATGTACTAGAAGCTCTGCAGGGGCCAGAGTCGGCTTCAGTTGTCAAACACTGTCCCATGTATTTTCCAAGGTATGTCCTGCATGAATGAGTGGCGGACATGTTGCTGGAGCCCAGTTTCTAACCAAAATGTCTAACCAATGTACAGACATAGTTTCTGTCCACAGAAATCATATTTTTGACTAACTGATCTGCTGGGTTTAGATGGAGTCCAGTTGATGCTATTGCTCTCAGACCCTATGCCTTGCCACCAGTTTGTGTGATTCTTGGCAGTCTCCCTTTTCTAGATATTTCTGGAAACCTCTTCATGGAGTGAGCTTATATTTCTGCTTTTCTGCTTCTATATAATCTTACGGATCTATCACCTCCAATGTTTGTAATAGTATCTCAGGACTCAGAGGGGCTTTAATAGTGTTTTGGACCAACCCTCAGTGTTAGCATCTTACCTACTTTATGATACTCCACCAGCCTTCTGCCTGAATGACTACAGCAGTGGTTCTCAATCTGTGGGTTACAACCCCTTTGGGGGTCAAACAGCCTATTCACAGGGATCACTTAAAACTATCTGCATATCAGCTATTTTCATCATAATCCCTAACAATAACAAATTACAGTTACGAAATAACAACAAATAATTTTATGGTTCAGGTCACCACAGCATGAAGAACTGTATTTAAGGGTCATAGCATCAGGAAGGTTTAGGACCACTGATCTAAGGGTTCAGACAATATGCTACTATTATAGGGCATATACAAAGGTGCATGATGGCTTTATCAACGTGTTGTATTTATATGTGTCTACAGTTTTTTGTTGGCCTAATGGGGAATTTCAAAGTAACCAAAATAGAGAGGTCAAAACATTATGGAGGCACAAATCTAGGACATAGGATTCCTGGGTTTTTGAAAAAGTCTTCCTTGGCTGATTTCTAAAGTGGCTTCACACTGAAACCAGGAGTATGGTAGGAAGGTGAAAATGGAAGCCTTTCCATCACGGAGGGCTGAGGGAAAGGAGACACTGCAGTGTTTTCAGGATTGCAGCGAAGAAAGTCTAAACCGGCAAAGGTAAAGTGCCGTGTTTGCATTTTATTGATTTCCTACATATTGATTTCAACGGATGAACTGTCTGCCTGTGAGGAGTAGACTAGGAAGCTGAAAGGGAGACTCTGAAGCTGGGACACAGGGTCCTTCACAAGGTGGGGATTACAGAGAAAGCCCCCAGGCACTCATTTCTTTTTTTCTAATTCAACCCATGAACACACTCCCAGGCTTTAATCCTTCAGGAGCCTGCAGCTCTGTTGGGTAACAAATCCAGGGAGGTTCACTGTGTTTTCAGGCTCCAAGTCTCCTCAGTACCTAACAAGTGTTTGTACAAATGCATTTAGACATGGCGGACTCCTCGGGAATTGTACTCCTTCGTTATAGAGAGAAGGGGTTACAGGCATGTTGGAGCAGGATGTTGGAGCTGGCGTCTATGTGAGCGAGTCTTTTCTTTCCAGTTGAGACATCCCAGAGGAGTAGGGCTTGCCTTTGCTTCTTTTCTTTCATAGTTCTGCTGCAGTGAGTCTAGTAAGGCTTTGGGGTTCAGCGGCAGCTTTCACCCCCTTCGCTAATATGACAGGGCAGTTTTTTTTTTGTTTTTGTTTTTGTTTTGTTTTGTTTTGTTTTTTCTGTGGTAATGGATGCTTGGAGCTTAGGACACAGTCATAGGATACTTCTTGGCCAGTTCCTGAACACTTCCAATACGGGAAGCACTGTGCCGGTCTCTATGCAAAAGATGAGATAAACACATGGGTTTCACATGTGTATAAGTAAGAAAGAAGAGATCAGAGATTTCACTGTATATATGTATATACAATTTAACTATTACATATACATATACTCATTGTATTTTCCATTCTAAATGCCAACCTTAAAAGAGAGTTGACAGCTGGGGATGGTCTGCTTGTATAGTATACATGAAGCCCTGGGCTCCATTCCTAATACTGTGCTCTGATTAAAAAAAAAAAAAAAAGAAAGAAAGAAGAGAATGTTTACAAGGGCACAGAAATGGAATGTGAAACAGTCTTTCCTGCATCTCCTGCTACTGTTATGCTCTAGAGGGAGCATAGAGGCTCTTGTAAAATGACCTGCTCACCAAATTAAAGGTTTCCTTAAGAGTGAAGAACGGAGTCACTTGTAAGTTTACATAAAACACAGGTAAAAAGTCAGTTCACTAGCGTGGGGAGGATAGTGAGGCGTGACATTAGGTAAACGGTATGGAGCATGGTATTTCTGGACAGAAGTTTCGCAGGTAGGGAGATCCTCGCTCCAGTGGAAAGCAGAAGATCTGTTGTCAGAGATGCTGTGCTGAGGGATGAGGGACGAAAGGAGCAATAGGCTTTCATGTCCCTAGCAATACTGAGCGACGCCATGATCCTTTGACATAGACAGTGGCTGTTTTTTTGCCAAGGGGGAGCGGGGTCCGAGTGATGAAGATCTGAACCCAAAGTGTCTGCTTTGGATGGGAGCCTCTGGGATCTAGCCCTGGCTTTGTTGCATTCGGATGGGAATTGAAGACGCTCCCAGGAATTCAATACAACATTCATTTCACCATCTAGAGTCTCACTTGGGGCCCCCTCCCTGCCATGACACTGCAATTGAGCTCAACTTAAAAATCAAGACATTTTACCCCTCCCCTCAGTAGATTATACCTTCTTGGTGGATAGGTAGGAGGGAAAATAGTTTAGTTTTTGCAGCTCCAACAGGTACTTTATAGTACATTAATATCCACTTAGCTGCCACATGGATTGCTCTGTCAATACCCGAGGTGTTTAACATTGCCTGTTTTTTGGAGCTCTTTCCTGCTGGGCGCAGACACACTCAGGCTGAATCTGTTGCCTCTTCCACCTCTGGCTGTAAGAGACTAACAGACTGTCACCCTTCACCACCACTCAGTGGAGCAGGCTGGGGACTAGAATCAGATCTTGGGGAGTGCCACCTGCCACAAGGTGTTTCCGCAGCAGCTTTTCTTCTCTCTCCAGGAGCTGCTGAGTCTGGTCTTTCGTCAGCCAGTTGACTGGGGAAGCGAGATGGCCTTGTTAAAGGTCCGCAGTAAAACATTTGTTGGCAACACTTGGTTTGCTGCAATGACCATAGCACAGGAATCGTGGTTAGATGTTTTCACAGGCCCTGGAGTGGGGCTCATCTTCGTGGTTAAATGTTTTCAAGGGCCCTGGAATGGGGGCTCCTCTTGAAAGAGTCACCATGAGTCATTGAGTTGCACCCACGATTGAGTTGCATGCCACAGTCTCATAGTCACCATGTACCCAGTCGCGACTGGGAATTTTACTGCATGGGAGACTTGTCTCTGCTCACGTTCGTTTATTAATCCAATCGTGGATGTATGGGCTCACAGATGCTCATGCTGCCACCTCAGTTGATGTTCATTTTGCTGCAAGTCATTGGCCTTGCTAGAGCTTTTGGCTGTTGACCTGAGCTCTATGGTATGAGCCCCGCTGATAAGCTTCCAACTTTTATGTACATGAGCACAGGGAGCAAGTGGCGTTTTGTAAAGTGCTGCTGGCTCTAGATACATGTCTGTATGTTGCCTGTCCCAGTCCAAGCCACTGGAACTACCACTAGAAGTTACATTAGAAGGACTTCGAGTCTTCCCTTGTAGCGGACTCCCTTTCCCATTTCTTCTTCTTTTAAAACAGATTCCCCTGGGGTACTTATTTAAAACAGCGAACCAAAATGAACGAAGTCTTTGCTTGATGCCCCTGTGTGAACCAGCTAGATGGTACACACAAGGTGGGTATGTGTATTGATACGCACACACGACACAGTCAGAGGTTGGGCTCAGCTCAGAGCTGTCCTTCTGTGGTGTCGCTTCTGTCCTGATGACCCTGTGCAACCGTCTCCAGCTGTGGGCTCTACATGATGTAGGAGAGGTGGGAAGCCACTGCAGCTCGAAGGGAGACGCGTTGTGCCGGTACTGCTGTGCTTTGCCTTGTGGCTGACTGGCACTTTAAAGCTGGGTCTTATGCAGGAAAAGGACCCCTAGCTCATTCCCAGGCATGAGGAAGGGCTAGGCTGTGCTTCTCTGCCAGGCTCCAGTTCGATGTGGCTCCAGATGGACAGTGGTTTCCTCTGTGAGGAGCGAAGGGTGCTCTTTGCGCCTGTTCCAATCCATTTACTCATCTTCCCTTTTAATTAGGAGCGTGTGTCAGAAGCAAGAAGTAAGGATGAACAGAAAATAAGTGATAATTTTATTTGAATGTGTCTGCTTATATGTGTGAGAACACAGTTGATGATAAATAGATTGGAAATCAATAAAAGGCATGACAATGAGTTAAGATGACTCAAAAAAAAAAAAAAGAAGAAGTAAGGATGAGAAGAAGAAGAAGAAGAAGAAGAAGAAGAAGAAGAAGAAGAAGAAGAAGAGAGAGAGAGAGAGAGAGAGAGAGAGAGAGAGAGAGAGGGAGCTGCTTGTTTTACTCTGGAACATAATGTAGAGATGTTTATTTGGAAAATGAGGATTATTTGGTTCCAACGGGTCTTTCTATTTTTTCTGTAAAAAGACAGCATAAGGTGAAAAGAGCAGGGGAGAGAAGGTAGGATAATGGAAGCCCGCACTGCTTTAGAATGTGTTTATCTAAATGAGCAGGCATGCTATTTCAAGACTGATAGGGGAAGGAGGTCTTTTCATTGGTTTGGAAAAAGCTCCCTGTGGGCTGTTCTTCTTAAACACAGCCTAATAGAGTGCTACTTAATGAGAGCCATGCGGATCTCAAATTCAATTTTGTTTCTAACTGGCTAACGCATGTATTTAACTTTGATCTGTAAGTAGAAATGAGGAGCACGATTGGCTAATGTTTGACTTCCAGTTGGTCTAATGAGATTTTATGAATATCAATATTGCTACAGCATCATAATGTATTTGCCAGCTTTTGTGGCAAGGAAAACATATTGCTGTCTATTAGACAAGTGACTTAGTTTCCTAACACTGTAGTAATTATTCCAACTTTCCTTCCATGTATGCGGGGCCACTTCTTAATTTTTGGAGGGGTCAGCATATTTTTTAATTGAAGCTTAGTTGGACTATACCTAATGTCAGTCAACTGTTGTTAATAGGCTCTATTATAACGCAAAAGTGCTGATATTAAACGTTGCTGGTGAACCCCAGCCACGCTGAGGTGCTGGGCTTGCAAGGCCACATTAGCCATTCAGCAGCGGTTCTGAATTTATGTGGTTAAATTCATTTCAGCCACTGAAACTTGACAACTAATTTTGGATAAGAATGATTGGAATTGATAAACTCCCTTATTTTTGGAAATGGCTGTTTTTCAAAATAAATCTTTTATCTAGCATGACAGATAATTTATTGGAAACATATACAAATCGGCATTGCTGTTGATCATGCAGGCCAGAGACCGTTCAAATCATTAGGCCGTATATTATTATTATTATTTTTTTTTTAGAAAAAAAGAAATAAAGAGTGTTGTACGAGTGCCATGATGTCCACCCCGAGGAAAACACATGTAGAATACTATGTAAAATATAATTTTTCAGAAAAGGACATGGGAAATTATACTGTTTGTTATACACACATTGTTACTTTTAAAGGAAAATGTAATGAACACTTGAGAATTTCTGGCATGGCAGAAAACACAGCAAAAAGAAAGTAAGTGTTGTCTCCTTTATGATGACATTTACCTGTATGACAAGCCCCTTACATGTGTATCCCATTTGCTCTTCATCTGTTATAGTGGAAAAAGTACCCTGACTAAAGCAACTTAAGGGAGAAAGGGCTAACTTGGCTTACAGTTTTCATGGGGTCTACAGTCCATCATGGCAGGAAAGCAATGACGGTATATTGAGAAGGCACGGAGGAAAGAGCAGGAACTGCCTGGTCACATTATGTCCACAATCAAGACTCAGAGTAAACAGGAAATAGGCTGACTGAAAGCATTAAGCATCCCTACCCTTCCTCAGTGACTCACTTCCTTCCATAAGGCTCCACCTTCTAGAGGTTTTATAAGCTTCTCAAACAGCACCACCAGGTGGGGACCAAGTGTTCAAACATGTGAGCCTAGGAAGAACGCTTCATACTTAGACCACTGCACTAAGAGTAACTTCACATTACAGCTATGTAAATAGCTCCCATGAGCTCGAGTTACCG
Source organism: Acomys russatus (assembly GCF_903995435.1). NCBI lineage: Eukaryota > Metazoa > Chordata > Mammalia > Rodentia > Muridae > Acomys > Acomys russatus. The sequence continues at coordinate 41,951,687 of NC_067158.1, read as the reverse complement.
GTACAAGACTAGTTTCCAGACTATGGCTGTGCTGGAGTTCCTGCTCAGACCAGATGGCTCCAAAGACCATTTCCCTTCAAACTTCATGAGTGAATGGCTCTAAGTACTGTCCACCTCTGTGTCTTCCAGTACCTGTTGGGGGTGTCGTCCACTCAAAGGACCATAGCTCCCTGCCAGTCCCTTCTCTGACTTTGGAACTTGCCCTCTGAACCTCTGCAAGCTGCCTCTTCTCTAAGCTCCCTTTTTGTAGTTTATATCCAACGAAATCAAAGCCCTTTTTGTTTGTTTGCTGCCTGTCCAACCTCCATTCTCTAAGAAGCCCCAAATCTCTTATAACAACCTCGACTGGGACGTAGATCATGGGAGCTTCATCTTCAAGGAGAGGAACCTGGGGCTCAGGGGAGGGGAAGTCAAATGGCTTTTTCTAGGTGCACAGCTCATAGGTAATGGTCCTGGAATCAGAGCCTACATCTACCCTATTTCAAAGTTGGGCTCTTTTCACATGGAATCTGAGCTGGGGTTCGAATGAGAAGCTGGGACTCTAGTGAGACGGGCGTTCTGGGAGGAGGTGGGCGGGAGTTAGTGAGTGAGATCTTGCACATGAACACATACATAACCAGTCTCAGAAAGAGCGAATAACCTCATTAAGATGCAGCTGCTTCAGATGGGTCCACTAGAAAGACCGGGTCATTAACAGAACTAATGCCTTCCTTCTTGGCTTCTCCCAATTTGAAGGCATGGTCTCCTGGTTTAGGGCAGTTCTTGGGACTTCAGAGATTGTTTTGCTGGAGTTTATCTCTCGTCCTTTGACAAACTCTTTCTATAAGCACCCTTCATCCCACAAGAACTGTTCTTTTCGTGTCCTATTCCACACCACACACCTGCTACCACCTTCCTCTAGGTTAGTGGTTCTCAAACCTGCGGGTCATGACCCCTTTGAGGGTTCACATCTCAGATATTTGCATTATTATTCATCACAGTAGCAAAATGACAGTTATGAAGTAGCAACAAGATAATTTTATGGATTGGATCACTACAACATGAGCAATTGTATTAAAGGGTCGCAGCATTAGGGAGGTGGTGAGCCAGTGCTCTAGGCCATAATAAGGTTGATTCTGCATCATGGGACATGTTCCCTTCAAGGCCAAGGGGACTGGGGACAAAAGGCACCAGTTGTTTGTCCTTTGCTGCCTTTGCTGAAGTCACCTCCCAAGGGCTTTAGCATGAGGAGGGAGAGAATTTACCAGGGCCAGGGACTTTAAAAAGTCCATTATTAATGAAATGCTTCTATTGTTAAGTTATAGGCTTCTGTTATCGGCAACCTCTCACAGTTTAAAAAAAAAATCAGACTGTAGGGTATGGGGAGATGGCTTAGTTGGTAAAGTGATTGCAGTTACAAGCACAAGTGCCTGAGTTTGAGCCTCCGGACCCTACATACAAAAACTGGATGTGGTGGCACATGCTTTTAAGCAGGATGCTGAGGCGGCAGAAACTGATTTGTCCCTGAAGCCCGATGGCCTACTGGACTAGATAGCATGGCAAGTTCCAAGCCAGCGAGAGACGTCACCTCAAAATGTAAAAGGGAGACAAGATATATGCATGTATATCTGCACACACACGTGCCCCTCCCATAAGAACATAGACATATACAACACAGAGAGAGAGAGAGAGAGAGAAAGAGAGAGGGGGGGGGGAGAGGCAGAGAGAGAGAGAGAGAGAGAGAGAGAGAGAGAGAGAGAGAGAGAGAGAGAGAGAGAGAGAGAGAGAGAGAGGGAGAACAAATTCAGACAATCCCAGCACGCTCTTGTGGGGTATAATGCCAGAGTTTGGGAGCCCAGCTAGTGACACGTTTGTTTTAGATAGGCAATAAAGTAAAGTTCTCAATTGTTCAGGGGTTGCATTGCTTAGGTGGGCTTGAAGGAATGCCTTGCTGTTTCTCCGCAGTTCCCTTGGGACAGAGGCATCCCCCTGCAGATCACCCACCTTCTTTTCTCTGCCCCTATCATTGTGAGACTCAGTGAAGTGGGCTGTTTTTCTTGGCAAACAGCCCAGTATTTCCTCCGGTCTTAGGACTGATGAAACCAGGCTGGTGACAAGGTAACTTCATCTTTTCTCTTTGTTTCTGACGGCTGGACCTGACCAGGGCTTTGTGCAACCCCAGGCACATCCAAGTGAGTCAGAGAGTCCTTCCTCGCAGAGCCACAAAATTAGCCTCTGTTATGTGCTAGGTTCTGGTTTAGACGTAAGGATGCCATGGCAATCCAAATAGACGATCTGCCTGTCTTCCCCAGGCTTTCAGCATACCGCCTAGTGCAGCATTTCTGCACTCCCCACAATGTCTCTCTGCTGGCCTTCTGAGTTCCAGGTAGCGTGGTGAACTCTCTCTGCCCTTTTATTCAATCGGCTCAGCATTTTGTGAAGCCGAAGGGATTGTTTTGCTCAGCAAAGTTGGTGTATCTGTCTATCTGGATCATTTATAAAAATATTAACGAAGGCCAACCTCAGCGTGGCCCCTGGGGCTCCCTTTAGTTGCACTTTGTCTTATCTTTAAGCCGATTTACTCGGCACTGGTTGGGTATATAGTAAGTGTTCAATAAATATCTTGTTGATGCATTGATTCCCCTTCCTCGTCAGCCGACTTCCCACAATCCCAACATGACTCAGTGTTTTAATGGCCCCAGATCTGAAATACTGTCAGTAGTCTCTTCTGAGGCTAAATAAACCCTACAAATTTTTTCCTTCTCCTCATTCCCACGCTTTCTGTCTCGGAGGAGTTACCTGATCAAGCAGACCCAAGCTCGTTGCTTCCACCCTCAGTCATACCCCCATTTTCTCCGTGGGTTTGTTATCTTTGCTGTGCAGTGATCTGCAAACGTTGATTCTGAGAGTTCGCAGGCCCCAGAACTAAGCAGAATGATTAGTCTTCCCACAATGTGGGAGTCTGCCTCGGAAGCCTCTGCCAGTCAAACATCACATACTTGTTATTGGTAGGAACAGCCTGGATGTTTTGCTTGAGAGGCCCCAACTTTGCCTTTGAATGAAAAGCATATTTATGAATTGCTACTTCGGTTTTCCCCTTAGCTCATTCTTGCAAATACTAAGAGCCAAGACTTCTGCTACATATGGAGAGCGGGGGGCTCTGTGTTCAGGGGGCATTTATTCTGCTAAGGGATGGCAAAGCAACTAAGCTATCACATAGAACAAGGAGACTTTTAGATCGTGGGGAGAGTAGTGACACAGCCACATTGGAAGGTGGGGGGGGGGCGGCAAACATTAAGGGCGAGAAGAGGTCCTGATTTTTCCTCATGGAGGGGATGACACTTGTCTGGCTGTTTGCTAAGTTAGTCATGCCATGGTCTTGGCAAAGAAAGTTCTTGGGAGAGAGACCCAGACACAGGAGAACATTCTGGTTGTTGTATTCAGAATTTCTGCAGGGTTTTCAAGTGGACACAGATTCCATTTTCGCAAATCAAGAAATAGTATTCCAGATATTCGACCTATATTGGCACTAGTTATTACAATGGAAGCCAGATAAAGGTAGACTTACTTGCCAGCTGTATTCAATGATTGTATCCTACTGGGCCTGGAGAGTGCTCAGTGAGCCCTTGGCAGGCTCTTCCAGGTTAGAAGATTAAGGTTTAGGGATGGAAATTGGGTCAAGTCATAGAAAAGAGAAGTAGAATTTGAAGCCTGAATAAGCATTCTTTAAAACCAAGGCACCTCTCTTCCCACTTCCCATTTTGGGCAAGTGCATAGGACCCACCTGCTTCCAGATTCTACTTTTGTGAGTTCCCCTTGAGTTCAGATCAAGGCAAGGAGGTAATTTGGCTGCTTCTCTCTCTTTCCATACCTCAGAGAATGGTCCCTGGGGGGATCCCTCATTAGAGACTCCCACAGGTTTCTGAGCTAACATGCCGCCTTTGATATGGGTTCAAGGTCTTTTCAAAGGCCAGACCTCAAACTCTGCCTGCCAAAGTGTGCCTTCCAAGAGCTCTTCCGTGATTCGTGGCAGCAGTAAGGCTCATGAGCTTGGGTACTGCCAATTGCACAGAAGCACAGAGAATTCAAGGAACTGAATGCCTCCCTACTAGGTGGCTCATTGTGATGGATATTTTGTGTTTTCAGTATACAACCCAATTTAATGGTAATTATCACAGGAACAGGGTTTTGAGACCTGGTTTGGGCTCAGAGAGAGAGCTGGTTAAGAAGACAAGTGCCTGCATTTATAACCTTGCCGACTTTGGAAAGTTACTTAATGTTCTTGTTCCTTAGTTACTTAAAAAAGAGAGCTAATGTGATTTATCCCAGGCACTGATTGCGAGAATTAATAAAATAAGAAAACATTTCTACATGCTTGCCTGAAGCCAGCATTCAATAAATATGACTTATCAGAATTGTTATGCTTTATTGAGTCTAAGATGCAATATATTAAGGACCATTATTTTACATAGCACTAAGAGAACATGCTGTCAGTTTAACTCTTATGCACAATCAAGTATGAGGCATCCCGATATCCGAGAGGAGAAAATGCGCATTCTACAATGATTGAAATATTGTGTATAGTACTCATTCTGTAACCATTAATAATGGCAGTAAATTATCAAAGCATCTAAAGCAAATAATTGGATAGTCTTTGTCAGGTCCTGAAGGAACTGAGGACTGGCACCTTTCTTCATAGCCTCTCTCAATTATTCATGACCTTCAAAATCAACACAATTTTCTTGCATTAAGTCAAGCTGTCCCACAACAATTTCAGCCAGCTCTTGCTTATTTATTTCTCTCTGGAGGTAATGAGCAAGTGGCCAGTGTCCTCAGAATGGCCATTCATCTGCTTGTTAACTTATAACTTAAATTCTTTTCCTTCAGACTAATTACAATATAATTATGTAGGCCTGCAAAACCTCTCACTGAAGTAATGTGGATGAATTCAGGGCATTAAGAGATTTGAAAAGCTGGCTATCCATCCATTCAACAGATATTAATGGCAACCATAAGGTATACCCAGTCTTTTACAATGCTGAGAACAGAAGTGCCAACTAAGTAAGATCCCTCTATTTGTGGAATTTGGAGGAGGCAGAACACAAATGCCTGGCCAACAATATTCTGGATGGTCTTGAAGCCTGTGACAAAAATAAAGCAGGATAAAAAGAAAGTGGCTGATGTTGAGGTTACTGTAGAAGAGTGGAGAAAGTGCTAGAGAGGGCTACTGCTGGCCAGGAGCTAGAGTTATGGGAGGAGGGAGGAAGAGCTACTGCAAGAGGAATAGGGTAGCCGGTGTTGTGTAGAGCATGTAGTATCTGTATAGGACAGAATGAAAGAGGAGGCCAGGAAGGGCTGGATCATGATGGACAGCGGTAAGGCAGGGATAACAAGGGTTTGTTAGACATGCAAGGTACTAAGGTCACCAGTAAAGAGTGGGCTGTACTGGTAAACTGGAAGGAGATAGTATCAGCTTTGCTTTTTTTGTTTTAAAAGTTAAAAATAATTGTCTTGCTGCACAACAACGACATGTGTGGAATGGCAGAACAGAGGACTATCATCAAAGCAGGAAGACCACCTCGAAAGGCCCCACGGATATGCAGACCAACCTCCAAATGGCAGATTAGAAAAGGTAGACAGAGGGTCTGAATACTGCAGGTTTTTAAAAATTAATTCTATTTATTTATTTTATTTTTTATTTTTCTCCCATAGGTTACATCCTGATCACAGTTTCCTTTCCTTCCTCTCCGCCCAGCCCCTCCCTGATCCGTCTATCCCTTGGATCCACTCCTCCTCTGTTTCGCTTCAGAAAAGAGCAGGTTTCCCAGGGATATCAACCAAACATGGCATAGCAAGTTGCAATAAGTTTATGCACATATATGCTCATATAGATGAGGCAACACAGTAGGAGGTGAAGGGTCCCCAAAGCAGGCAGAAGAATGAGGGACAGACCCCTTGTCATTGTTAGGTGCCCCCTAAGAACATCAAGCTGTATAACCATGGTATATATGTAGAAGACCAAGGTCAGACCCTGCTTGCTAGTTCAGTCTTTGTGGGTCCCTATGAAGCCTGGTCAGTTGGTTCTCTCGGCCATTTTCTTGAGAAGTCCTTGACCCATAAGGGTCCTACAATCCTTCCTCCCCTTCTTCTGCCCACTCCTCTGCCTAATGTTTGGCTGAGGGTCTCTGCATCTGCTCCCATAAGTTGCTGGATGAAGTATTTCTGATGAGGACTATGCTAGACTCTGGTCTACAAGTATAGCAAAGGATCATTAGGAATCATTTCATTGCCTTCCCCCTCTTTTGTTGGTTATGTTTGGCTCCATCTTAGGTCTCTGGGCTATTTTTTCCCTTCCCGTTTCTTTCTCTAAACTCACATACATTTCCCTGCTCTCTTTCATATTCATGGCCTCTTTTTAAAATTAACTGTTGTTACATTTTATATATATATATTCCTAAATACATAAATATATCCTGCTCTATCTGGACAATATTACTTCTACGTATGTATTCAGGGCTGACCATTTCGTCTTGGGAAAGCAGTTGGTATGCTCTTTTCTAAGGAATCTCCTGTTTCATCATTCCTTAGTTGCCTGTAGTTCTTTGTATGGAGTTGAGGACTCATGGACTGAGGACTCATGGTCTTTCCCTCATCCACTTGAGCACATCTATTGTTCTTGACCCTTGTTCAGTCCATGTTTGGGCAGTCATGTTGGTGAGATATTATGGGTCTAGCCTCTGACATTTCTAGGATAGCAAACTATCCTGCTGGCTCTTAACATTTTTTCCTACCCCATTCCTCTCTTTTTTTTTTTCTTCCAGGACAGGGTTTCTCTGTGTAGCCTTGGCTGTCTTGGACTCGCTTTGAAGAGCAGGCTAGCCTCGAACTCATAGCAGTCCACCTGCCTTTGTCTCCCTGAGTGCTGTAATTATAGGTATGCACCAACGCCCAGCTGTTCTCCCTCTCTTCTATATTGATCTTTAGGTCTCAGATGTAAGAGATGTTTCCTTGACATACCCCTAGGGTCTGGACTCCATAACTCTGTGTTTTGATTGCTTGCGGTTCTCTCTAATGGTCTCCATCTCTTTCAAAGAGAAGCTTTCTCGATGAGAAGTTAGACCTATACTTTTCTGTATCAGGACAAATATTTAGAATGTAGTTAGAGATTCTTATGTAGTAAAGTAGCAGTTGTAGGTTCTCCTCCAAGATCCACGACTTCACTAGCCCTGTGTTGTTGACTCAGTTTTCCAGTGCCAGAGGCATAGTTTCCCTCATTTTGAGTGGGTCTTGTAAGGCCAATTAGAGGGCTATTCATTACTACCAAGGCATGGGTACCACAACTGTACCTTTAATTTATTGTGCTATGCTGGTTATTGCAGTTCATAGACAGCATAGCTGAGTAGGACTCCTGGTTGCTTCTCTCCTTTGGAAGCTTGTATGGTACCTCTGTATCAAGAAAGCTAATAGTCAGGAAGGAGGTTTCTGGGTCAGTTTCAGCTCAGGGACCTGTGGCCTTGCATCTGAAGTGCGTGGTGTCTTCAGTGAGTATTGTGGATTTTTGAGGCAGAACTTATGAGGTATGGATCCTGGTAATTGACAGAGGAAGAAAAGTCAAGATGCCTTCCCAGTAATTGGGATGAAGCAACCGAATGAATGGTCTTGCCATTTACCCAGGTAGAAAGAAGTCAGGAAAGACTATATTCAGGGAGATGACTGTGGTTTGAGGACCATTGCAATATCGGACAGTCATATGAAAAGTGATAGAAAAAGATCACATACAAGCCATGATTTAGGAAGAAAAGATGAGGGAGGTGAACTTAGGATGCCATTTAATGCCCATATACAATTTTCTAGAAAGAGGATAGAAATAGAATTGAGCAGATATTTAGAGGGAGAGAAGACCCACAAAGAAGATTCTGGAAGAGACCACTAAGAAGAAGAACTTTACAGAACAAGTAACTGGAGGAAAGCAAATGTGAGGTTGAAGAGAGACTAGGCATACCTTGAGCCGGGTGGTAACTGCAGTGCGGTTGACTAGGCTGAGCATGGAGGTGGACCAGCATTGGCAGTAATACTGATGCTGATCAGAGGAACAGCCACCATATAGTCCACAGCTACAGTAATTGATAGTTAGGTAGCTTGGCCAAAGTTGTGATAATGTGATAGAGCTGAAATTTGAAAGCCAGAGGTCTTTTCTCTGGTGTGTTAGTTCTCAACCACCACTCTATGCTTTGGAATCTTTGAATAGATTCATTAGGAGGGAGGAAATGGGGCATTTCAATATCAAAGAAGCAGAGTCATGGGGAATATGGATTGGCTTGAGAAAATGTATTTTGGTTGGCTTCATGGTTTGGTAATGGTGCCATTTTGGATGATAGAGAAATAATCTGAGTGAAAATAAGCCTGGTTTAGAATGGAGACAGTAGAGAGTGTGCAGAATTCCTAGTCTCTCTTCTGCAAGTATTCTTAAACAATAAATGTCTCCAGCACTTCTTTTATAGAAAAGGAAAAGGGAGGGATGGGGGAGAGAGGGGGGAGCGAGGGAGGGAGGGAGGGAGGGAGGGAGGGAGAGAGAGAGAGAGAGAGAGAGAGAGAGAGAGAGAGAGAGAGAGAGAGAGAGAGAGAGAGAACACCACAAGAGCCAAGTGGCAAGCTTAATCTTTGCTATTTAGAATGATGAAGAGAAGTAATATGTGAAATCCACTTAAAATATGATTTCATGTTCTAATATACATTTTGAATTTATGGGGAACTGACTTCTGCCATTTATCCAGAGAGCAAAAAAATGCATATGCTACGCAGCCGAACTTATCATCCTATAATGGGACACCTAGCATTTTTCATACGTGATTAATCTTTCCCACCCTTGAACAGCCCTAGCCTAACTGTTACAGTAAATGGAATACATTTCAAGCTTCTCTTGCGCAGGATAGAGCAGGAACTACAGAAGGTGTTCACACTTGCCAGCTTCAGTAAAGGGGAAAAAATAAGTAGAGGGTGGGGGAGTGTTTCCTTAGATTTACAGAAAGAGAAGAGGCTTTCAACTGGGAGAAATACCCAGAGGTGGATATGTTAATTGGAATATTCCCCACTAAGGTTAGATGGGACGTAAACACTGTTTGAAGCTCATGCTATACATCCCCCAAATACACACTGAACCAGGCGCTAAAGAAACTGGGTTTTATTTCCAGCTGTGTTGTTGATTTGAACAAGTTGTTTAGCATGTATGAGGAGCTCAGTTTATCCATCTTCAAAATGAGAAACACAGCATTCGCCTGTACCCAACAGAAAGCAAGGTCTCTGATTCAAAGCTAAGGGCCCTGTTTCGAATTGAGTTTTTTAGGGAGTGAATCTGCTTGTAAAATTTTCAGAGTGCTGAGAATAGGAAGAAAAAGAAATCACTGTGGGTAAAAGTTTTCAGGACGCATGTATCTGTCCCTAATTATACAGGCCATGATGCCAGATGGTCTTGTGTCTCTAGTGGGACTTATTGCTTGCACCTCTCCATGGGGACAGACACAAGATGGCTTCCTACTTTTAGAACAGAAGGCCCCACATCCTAAGAATTGTTCACTGTGGATGCCATTGAGCTTTGGGTCCTACTAGCTTGGGGTTTGTGTATGTGTTGGTAGCTAGATTTTCAGCTTCTGCAGGGCACAGGAAGTGAAACATGTTTGTGGGTTTGACAGTATGTGGTGAGTTTATTGTCTACCCTCTTACAATAAAATACCTACCGATTTGTTTCTAAGGTATACTTTAAATTTGCAAGTATCTAGCTTCTGTTTAGACCTCTTGCTGGGATGTTTCTGAATAGATTATTATACTGAATACTTTACTCTGTTGAGGGTAGAAGTGACCTTTCTGGCACTTAAAGGGAAGAAGGATACACACCAGGCCACCAAGCTTCTTGGTAGTGATATAACATTGGAACCTAATCCTTTGCAGAGCAAGCCCTGACCCCTGATAATATCACCCGGTATTTTTGGGACCTGCAGCAGCGTTGGTCCTCATATGATTGGAAGATGTCTGATGTACCTTTCAGCATCTAACTCAACTTTCCCCAATGTCCTTGTAAGGGTTGATGTCACTCCTTTTCTCTGGAGTTTAATCTGTCTTGCCTTTTATCTTGGTTTACATAATATATCTTGCTTTGTCTTATGTGGGCAACTGTGTATCTTGAGGAGAGATGGGTACTGCTCTCATTGTTAGTTCCCAGTGACCATATGCTCATTTGTTCTGTCATTCTCTTATTCATCAAAGGCTTCATGATTTGACTAATGGAAAAAGATATGCACTGCCTGTCTTGAGGCCCGTAGGCAAATGTGAAGCCAGAAAGCAGAGAGGACATTGAGTAGATGGGCTGGCAGTGTGTGTGTGTCTGTATGTGTGTGTGTGCATTGTGTGTGTGTGTGTATATATATATATATATATATATATATATATATATATATATATATATATATTGAAATTAATTTATTTTTATTTTACATGTATTGCTATTTTTGTCAGGTCCCCTGGAAGTGGAGTTACAGACAGGTGTGAGCTGCCATGTGAGTGCTGGGAATTGAACCCAATTCCTCTATAAGAAGAGCCGGTGCTCTTAACCACTGAGCCATCTCTCTAGCCCCCTGGCTATATTTCTTGAGTTTATTTACATGCCAGGCTACTAGCATTCACAGCAGAATCTTCTTCCATTTTATCACCTATTTTTGCCCAGAATTACAAAGCTCTGCTAGACAATAAAGATGACCAGGTTCTGTGGCTATCAGAAGGAAGTGGTTTAACTGGTTAACTTACTTGACAGACATGTTTCTGAGCATCTCCTGTAGTCAGGACATTATAGGAGTATATGTCAGGCACTGAAGAATGCAAAAATGGTCAAAATGGTGGACTCTAGGTTCAGTGAGAGACCCTGCCTCAAAAAAATAAGGTGGAAAGTGATGTAGGAAAATATCCAATATAAACCTCTGACCTTAAGGCACACAAACACAAGTATACTCAACAACAGGAACAATGCACACACACACACACACACAGACACACACACACACACACACACCACACACCCACACACACACACACACACATATACACGCCTTTAAAATTATAAAATTATATTCCCGGTATCCACGCTCTCTAATCAGGAAAGCTTTTGTAGTTTGCATCGCCTCCAAACAGCTTATCCAATTGTGAGCCCACTGAGGAATGAACCCAGTGGTTAGAGGAGAGCCCTCAGTCCTCCAAAAGCCACCATCTGGTAACCACGCCTTTAACCCAAAAGTCTTTGGAAGGAATTTTTATTTATTATTATGTATACAACGCTCTGCCTGCATTTACACCTGCATGCCTGAAGAAGGCATCAAATAGCATTATAGATGGTTGTGAGCCACCATGTGGTTGCTGGGAATTGAACTCAAGACCTCCGGAAAAACAGCCAGTGCTCTTAACCTCTGAGCCATCTCTCCAGCCCTGGAAGGAATTTTTAGATTCAATTCACAGCACTTGTCATTTACAGGGATGTGTTTTAGTTTGGCAATCCTGGTATCCCTGTGCCTGGCTTTAATTGAGCCTTATTTCTAGGCTCCTATGATAGAAACTCAATCTCAAAATTAGACCACATCACTGCCATTCATCAATACTATCGTCATCTACCACCATTAACAGCACAGAAAATAATATCATGCGAATGAAGAGCAGGAGAAAATGTTTACAACATTTTAGGAAAATTTTATGGACTGCGGAGTGATTGACATGTTAATAAACAGCAGAAAAAATATTTTGGCTTGCTTTTGTGTCATCCTTGTGTTTCCTACTGGAAAGCTGTTGTGAACAGGCATATGTCTTCCATGCCCAGTGTACACATGTCTGTGGATAATTGCTATTTATACTTCATTTATAAAAGAATCCTGCAGAAACATTAAAACACCAATCTGTACGATCTAGCTTCATTTTTATTCTGATCATATCGCCCTGTTGGTGAAAAGAAAAGGAGGCAGCTAATGCTTGCTTTTTTTCCCCCCTCAAAGTGAGCTATTTCTTTGAAATGTTTTTAAATTATTTTATTTCTGAGTGCTGGGAGCCTGGCAAAAATAATTGAATTGTCAGTGTTTGGTGCAAATTCAAATATCCAATGACTAGGCTATTTTCAGTTCACTGGCATTCCTGGTCCTTGTCCATGCGGCTTATAATCACGGCAGTTGCAGAACTTGTATTTTCAAGCAAACATTTTATGCTTCTTTGAAGTTACCTTTTCCTGAATCCAAAGTGTCTCCCGGAAATAAGATCCCAGCTATTATTACTGTCGCTAACAATAGCTCCTGTCCACAGCGGGGAAGAACAATTAACAAATTCATCAATTGTGTTTGTTTACATGTCTGAGCTCAAGGCTAATTATTTAATTAATGTCTTCTGTCTTGAATAGAAGTGTTAGCACATGGAAATGTTGCCGAGTGGCAAACAAGGTGAGATTAGCTAAATTCCAATTTATTTGTGATACACAAATAGACATTTATTTATTGAAGGCCTAGAGTTAGGAAGGGAGGATTTTTTTTTTTTTTTCATCTCAATGGTTAACTTTTGGAATGGTAGATACGTAGCTAACTAATCAAATTAGCTGTCTTTTGCAGTCTTTGCAAGATACTTTATAATATGGTTAATCATAATGATCTCGAATGGTGACCTGGCCACATAGTTTGGAAAGCTCTCTCATACTCCAGGTTGTAGGACTGGACACATGGTTCAGCCCCAAAGCCCACCTTGATCTCTGCCTGTTCCCTCCCAACACTTATGTCTGTTTTTGAGATGATGTTTTAATTGGAATTGTGCTTCATAAAGCTGTCTCCTTGTCTGTGACTGTTGGCTTGTACCTTGGTACCCATGGCCAATGGCAGTGCTCAAAGCATCTCAGGCACTTTGCAAACCTTTGCGTGAATGGAAGGCTGATTTTCAGAGTTTCATTGATTTTAATACCAACGGAGGAAATAGTTTGCTTTTCAAGTCACTTGCCTTTCAAGGCTCTAAGCACAGATAGGAAAAGTGAGACAGTCGCAAGGGCTTTGTGGTTGGTAAAAAAGCCTCTTTCTTGAACTAACTCTGCATTTGGGGTGGAAGTGGCTTAAAAGAAGAAAGAATGACCTTGAGTGACCTTGACGTATCCAGAAATTCCATCAGATGAGGAGTGTTGTGGTACTTTTTGTTCAACAAAAGCTGTTCTTTTGCCAGGTCAGTACATCACTGTCAGAGCAAAGCAAGCAAGTCAGATGCTCCTTAAGACAACCTTTTGAGTTTCATAAGATACACACATGTGCTCTCTCTCTCTCTCTCTCTCTCTCTCTATATATATATATATATATATACACACACACACACACACACACACACACACACACACATACACATACATGTATATATGTTTAGGTTAGACAATCTTGGCTATTGTTTTCAGCAGCCACCTACCTTTGTGGTCTCCCTAACCCCCAGTGTTCCCTTACTGGTCTGGGACTTACCACAAAGTCTGACCTGACTGGCTAGTAGGTCACATGGATCTGTCTGTTCCTACCTCCCCAGTGCTGGGAGTGTGTGTGTGTGTCTCTGTGTGTGTGTGTGTGTGTGTTTAAACATGGATATTGAAGATCGAGCTCAGGTCTTCATCCTTGCAAGGCAAGCATTTCACTGACTGAGCATTTCCCAAGCCCTTGCTGAGTGTGTTTATCTCCAGCGTTTTGCCTTCTTTACTTATTTTGACCTGTGGTTAAAGCACCTTGCTGGATGCAGTTGTGAAGCGCAGACCTGTCTGGCGATTGCATGGTGTCAAAACTGGCAGTGTGGCTTCTGAAACCTAAACGGCTCCGTTTCCTCATTAGCTCCACGGCGGATCGGCTGTTTCTCTGTGTTCCTGTGTCCCCATCGCGTAGATCCTCACTGGGACTAGGTGGCTGGATGTAAGTGGCTATGGCAACTAAAAGAGTTTGTTTGTAACCAACAGAAAGAACTTAGACAGAATGCTTGGCACGGAACTATACGCAGCTGGTAGGTATTAACTGGGTGCTGTGTGTTCCTGCAAAATTGATGTGGTTGCCTTACTCACCAATGAGATGATCTCCAGAGGTGGGACCTTGGGGAGACAAGCTGTGAGGGAGGCCCCTGGGATGAGAGGAGGGCATCTGTTTCTAAAGGAAGCTCCCAGAGCCTTCTCCACTCACATTAGGAGGTGACACAGCAGGAAGGAAGCTGCCTACAGGCTATAAAGGGAGCCCTTTCCAGGAGCCAGATGTTCTGCTACTTTGCTCTTGAACTTCCATCCTATAGATCTAGGAGAAATACATTTCTCTAGTTCCAGCCACCTAGGCTATGGCACACTGTTACAGCAGGCTAGGTTACGACACCAGGCATACAGTTTCTGCCCTCAGACAATGAACAACATGCTGAAGGCAGCAAAGCTGCGGAACTCTAAGGTAAGAACTGTCGTTAGACGCCATTGAAAGGGATTTGCTTGCTGGAGGAAGCAGGAGACTGTGTTTTCCCAGCAAGTGGGATTGCAGTGAAACATACTGGTTGGGAGGCTTTAGAATGTGATGGGATCCAGCCCAGAAAAGCTTGTGTAGAAAGACCCTACATGTGACAAGTCACATGATATGTTTGGAATAATAAAAAAAAAAAAAAAAAACAAACCATGTGTGAGCACAAAGAGGAGGAGAGAGTAGCGGAAGGCAGCAGGCAACTGAGATGGGCAGTATGTGTGCATCTTAACAGAGCACCCAGCTACATACAGTGCACAGAACCTAGGCTTTGGGATTAGATTGACTGGAAAGTGATCCCAGCTCTGCCTCTTCCCACTGAATGGCACTGAGCACCAATCCTTTTCTTTTAAGTTTTCTTTTTTCTTTTTTTTCTGAGAATTTCTTCCATCAGTACTGTGTTTACACCATGTACACACTCCCTCTCCTCTAATGCCAATCATTTCACCTCACTTCTTCATGTGTGTATGCGTGTGTGTGTGTGTGTGTGTGTGTGTGTGTGTGTGTGTGTGTGCGCGCGCGCGCGCACGTGCATTTGTAAATACACCTTGCTGAGTCATTAAGTGTTGTTCATATGTATATGAGTTTGGAGCTGACTGCTTGGACAAGCAGGGGGCTTGTCCTTAGAGAAAATCCATCTGCTCTCAGCAGCCATTAATTGCATGTATGGGGTCGACGAGATGTCGCTCGTCCAGGCTGGCATGTCAACTGGTGTTGCCGCTGTGCAGGTCTTCACTAGGTGACCATAGTTTTGGAGTTTTCTGGAGGAAGCTCCCCTATCATAAATGGAAGCTGTTATCTCACAGTAGATTTCCTGTTCCTCTGGCTCTTATGATCTTTGCAGCCCCCTTTTCTCCCAGCTTCCTGCAGCCGTAGGTGTAACAGTTCCATCGTAAATAGATCAGTTTGGGTTGGATACCCTGGGATCCATTGTCTTCTGCATTTTGCCCATTTTCCTGGAGCCAAAAACCTCTTCTATAAAGTAGATATTATTTGTGTGGTTCTTGCGCCCTGGTTGGTCCAAAGATGGCCGCTGTTGGTATACTCCCGCATAAAGCATGGAAACTTTGGGATCAATGAAATAATGAGAACATGCTTTAACAGTCAAAAGTGCAAGGAAGGGGAAAATCTGTCGATGGTAAAATTTCAAAAGAATTAGAGTAATGGGGGAGGGTGGGCCCTCTGGCTGTAACGTGAAAAGCTTAGTCTAGGTTGACAAGGTCTCTTGCTTTGAACATTATTCCATCCAAAGCTGGAGCAAGAGCTCTCATTCACATTCCCAGGAGACACCCAGGGCCTTCAAAGCCACCACAGTCCTTGCTAAAGTGAGTCCGTGAGAAGCATAATACACCGATTGGCATTTGTGTAGTGTGCCTTTTATGTTTCACCCACTCGTCTTTTCCGTGTTGTAAACCCCATAGTGAGCTGGTCTCTACTGACCTTCCTGGTTGATGGTTGACAAGCACGCCATCCCAGGAGCAAATTTTAACCACAGGACTCAGCCTGTCATAGCTTTCAGTTCATGACTAAGGTTGAAATAAGATTGTCTCCTCTTGTTTGCACGGCTGATCTGTTAGCTTTTTATCGATTCGAGACCTCAATGCGCAATTTGTTTTTCATCTTAAGTTAAGGATATTCTGTGTCTGTCCTCTCATCTATGAGGTATTGATTTGCTATGATCTGTAAAAAACTCCTTTGTCCCCAAAGTTGGAGGGTGCAACACTTTCCTAAAGGGTTTCAGAGAAGATAGCCATCCGTCCTCTCCTAAATCGATGCATTTGGGCTTTGCCTCTGAGGTTTGCCGTGAGTACAGAAAAATTGGATTTAGATTTAGATGAAAACAGTTTAGGCTAGGAAGGGTCCCCTCTTAATTTTTATTATTTCATAACTGGCTTATTGCAAGAGGACCTATAAATACACATAACCACGTGGCAAACCTTCCAGACTGGTCCTTGTCTTCTCCCACTTGCTTAGGACAGCAGGCAGCTCGGCACCACTGTGCATCTAAAGCCAAGTGTGTCTGTCAGGCTGTTAGATGGGAGCTTATCTGGGCTCTTCCAAACTGCACAGCTCATTCACAGAAAGAAATGCCTGTAAATTATAAAATATGCTAAACCCAAGCCTTTAACGGCATCAAACTGATTCTCTAAATGAACGAAGTAAATTAGCAATAAAAAGAGCCCTTCAACGGGCCTTTTAGCCTTAACCTCAGCCTAATCCTGAGCATACAGGTTCTGTGTCTTGACTGCCAATTTATTGCTTTTATTAGAATATTGTCATAAAAGATGCACGATATTAAAATCTTTCCCAAACTGCTACATCCAACAAGTCATTAATACTGCTTACCTTGGTTTTATATGTTAGAAATATTGGCGTTAGGAGGCAAATAACGAATTATGGAAAGACGTATAGGTGGCGTGTCTTCATTATTCTTGATTTACCATGCAAGACAGATAGAGCTAATAATAGTCATATTCATATAGGGAACTTCTCCATCATGCCCATTTTCTGCTCACTCCCATGTAGCCATGAGCCTTCTTTCTGCAATTTGCCTGTTTTATTTTTGTCATTCATTTAAGTAGGGTGTTCTTTTTTTAAACCCCACTTAAGGATAAGTGTGGTAGTAATTTGAATGGGCACAGGGAAGGGGAAGACCACCCAGAGCTTAATATTTGCATACAGTATGATATGAACACAGGCTCTGATGCTGAGCAGGTGCTGGAGCTCTGACAGATCCATCAAGCAAGTGTGTGTACATTGCACTTAGTGAGGCATTTCTTCATATGTCAGTAATGGGTTGTCTCAGTGACTGTTCCCGAGTGTCCATTACTGATGAAGAGATGACATTTCTCATCTGCCTTGGAAGCACATATCATCTTCATGTTCTCATTATAGAGACCTTTACCCCCCCCCCCCCTGTGTTGAGCAGATAGCTTTAGCTTTGACATGTACTGTGACTCAGTAATTTATTCACCTGATTCACTCTGTTTGAATATGGAATTCCGTCCCAGGGGTCCCGCTCAAACTAAGGCACCAGCCAAGGACAATACAGGAAGTAAACTTTAAACCCCTTCCCAGATCTAGCCAATGGTCAGAATATTCTCCACAGTTGAGTGGAGAGTGTGATACGACTTTCTCACGTACTCTGGTGCCTCACATTTGACCATGTCCTTTGGAGGGGGAGACCTGGTGGCACTCAGAGGAAGGACAGCAAGTAGCCAAGAAGAGACTTGATACCCTATGAGAATATATAGGGGGACGTAATCCCCCTCAGGGACAGTCATAGGGGAGGGGAATAATGGGAAAATTGGGGGGGGGGGAGGAATGGGAGGATACAAGGGATGGGATAAACATTGAGATGTAACAAGAATAAATTAATAAAAAAAAAAAAAAAGAATATGGAATTCCGTTTTAGACCTGTAGCCACACTTCCCCCTGAACCCTTCCAGGCATCCCAGGGTTTCCAGCCCACTTGCTGCTATTCATACTTTGTGATATGCTGCATATTGATGCACAAGTAAGTCCTTCCCACACTGCTAGGAGCTCCTTATATGTGGAGACTGTCTCTTGAGTTATATACTCATAACCTGGTAGATCGCATAGTAGATGCTTAACAAACAGAGGGCTTCAGATAGTCGGTACGTGAAGGCTTGCCTTGCAGGTGTGAAGACTGGAGTTGAATCCCTGGAACCCATGCAAAAAGTGGAGCATGATGGGACAGATAGGAGGTAGAGGCAGGTGGTACCCGGGACTGTTTGGACAGCTACCTTAAAGTAGTTGGAGATGAGAGCCATGTAAACAGCATAAAGTGAAAGATATCCGATCAATGATCCCTGAGGCTCTCCCGCACACACATGTACACATGTGCACCTAGACACACATATGTGCCTTTTCCATCTCACAAACACACCACAGGTAGGACTACAGCTCACAGGAATAGTACTTAGGACCAAAATAAAGGGCTAGGGTTTCAATCCTATTGGTACAGAGCTTGTTAGAGGTAAAGCTGACATTCTTTGCTGACATATTTGATTGAAGGTAGGGAAAGCCAATGAATTAGTGCAAGTAGAGCAGGTGTGAGGTGAGAGCCTGAGACTTGGTAAAGAAACTAAAGTGAATCAGACCTTTGGTGAGATGGAGTTAGGTATCTGAAACTAGTAGGGGACATCTCTTTCTGCCTCTGTCTCACAGGGAACAAAGATGGGTCTTTTAAGTTTCCCTAATCCCAGAAGCCACATAGAGCATCCTTTCTACTTTGTCTAGTTATTCTGTGACTTGATTAATTTCCTTATTCTCCTTCTGAGGCCATTTTGGCTATATTCTATGTAGAACCGTAGAATTCTACTGTCCACAGCCAGCATGCTGGTCTCAGGGACTCTCGTGTACTCTCTCAGGAGAAATTTGGCTGTTCTCTCAAGGTTGGTTGGCTGGGAACTAGAGAAAATTTCTGATCTAGATAGTCAAGATTGAGTAAGGAGACAGGCAGGCTTATCAGGGTTAAGACTAAAATGAATGGTAGATAAGGAAGGCAATAAAATATACTCAGAGAAGTTGGGAAGGAAAACAGTAAGACATGGAGTGGGGTTCTCTGGGAGATTTAAAGGCTTGGCCAGGTACTCTGTCATCTGAAGGCTGGTACATGTGGCTGGCATTGGCCACTTTGGTTCATAAAGCTTGGAAATAATCCCTTCTCATGGCACATGTCAATACTGAGTCCTTGAAGAACCCAGTCTTTTGGGTTGAGTATATGCCCAGGGACATATATAACACTTTGCCTCTTTACCAGAGCTCTGTCCTTTTCTCTGCTACACTCTTAACTTTTTTCCTTCTCTTACCCTGATTAGATGGGAGGCCCATGTGAGGATGAGGTAACATGAGGATCATAACAATTAAAATCCAAGACTGTCTGCCCCAGGGTACCTGTTTCCTGGAGTCAAAGTTTCCTGAAGCAGTGGATTCCTTTGACACACAGTTGATTTTTATTGCGTGGATGCTCTGTTCCAGGCATGGAGCTGTGGAGGTGAAAGTGGTGCATCTTTTTCCAACCTTGAAAAATTGTGTTCTACAAAGGGAGGCAGGCAATCAGCCATAACCAAATAATATTAGACAATGAATGCTACTGAAAACAGGAGCATTGGCTGGGGAACCACTGGACTGCACCACCAGACAAGTGGTCAAGGGAAACTTTCCTGATGAGGGGATACTGTCATCAGGGGTACATGTTTGCTCAAGAGAACATCCCGAGTGCCTATCACAAGCAGCTCCCTTCTGAGCTGCTGGTACAATGCAGTGTAGACTGCTGTCTTGGTTTTTCTCTTTCGGGCTTCATTTAGGGACACATAGCTTGTCTCTTCTAACTGTGCCTCATCTTTGAGAAAAATGCTGATGGGAATGTGTGATGTGTGTTTTGACTAAGGTTTTGATGGCATTGTGCTTCTGTAGGCAATGGAGAAGGATGCTTCAAACCCAAGGTTGGAATATCTGGGGTCATGTGAATCTTCTGGCTCACCCAGACAGAGGAGAGGCTGAGGTTCTTAGCTTAGTGCTAATGCTGTGGTGTCCTTATTGAGGACTTTATGTTTGCCAAGCTGTGCATTCTCATCCCTTGCACAGGCCAAGAACACATGTGGCTGATAATAAGTAATGGACCAGTGTGCATTTGGTTTTACATTCACTACTGGATTTGTCTGTGATTCTTTCATTTAGCTTCCACGAAACTGTATCTTGATGGACCAATAGCCAGAGAGGTAAGAGTTAATCCTTTTCGCTCTTTCTTGGGTCAATGCATCTAGAAAGTCTGACAAACTGTCTTCTGTCTTGCTGACTAGGGACAACACGATCCTGTACTATGTTGGGGATTATGAATGGAAAGAAACCTTTTGTGTTTTTTGTGAGGTGTACGCATGCATAAATGTTGCTGAGCACTAAATGTGGCTGAGCATTGGTGTGTGTGTGTGTGTGTGTGTGTGTGTGTGTTGTATATGTCTATGTGAGTGCATGTGGAGGCCATAGTTTGATGTTGGTTATCTTCTGTCACATTCCATTTTTTTTTTTTGAGACAGGGTCTTTCACTGAACCTGGAGCTCAGCTATTTGACTAGGCTGGCTGCCCAGGGATCCTCACATCTCTGCTTCCACAGCGTTAGGGTTAACAATGTGTGCCACCACGCCCAGCTTTGATGTGTTTGAGACTTGAATTCAGCACCTTGTGTTTGCCTAAGAAGTAGTCTACTCATTGGCGTTTCTTTCACTTTCCTTCTCAAACTTGACTGAAACCCCCATTCATTTCCCAGGACAGAAGACCTAATAGTTACCCCAGGAGAACGTTTGCAAAAACTCACTGGTCCTGCATCTCCCACCACGCAAACATATGACTCAGAGGAATCCTCATGCACTTGTGGAAGTTTCAAGCACATTATCACTTACTTACAGGCACTAATGACTTCGATAATGTAGTGAAGTTTAGCATAAATAGGCTCATCATTAAAGTTGATGGCAGAAGTATAAACAAGGCCCACGTTATTAAATTTGCTTTGTTCGTTATGCTTCTAGAATTAGCCTGTCATTTCTAGCTGCTTTATACTGGATACTCACACAGCTTAGTATGTGGTATTATTTTTTTGTTCTGCCCAACCCAGAACAATGAGGTGATTTTAGAAGCACACACTCTTCCATAAATGGGTTAGCTGAAGCTGGGGAGGACAGTCTTTGGTGTTTCTGAGGTGACACTTGTCTTTTTGGCTACAGGCTTCCAGAGCACCAGGGGTTGATAGAAAACAATGACAAATTCAAAGAGGTGGATTGAGTGTCTGAGGGTGTGGCCCTTGGCACAACATTTACATCCGTGGACTTCCTGTCCCATCATCTGTTGGCAGAGATGGTAAAGCAACCTTACCTCTCTCAGCAGGTGGCAGAGCATCACACCCCGAGAGTGGCAAGTATGCCGTGGGTTTGCCATTGGGCTGCCTGGTCATGGCTGTTTGTTAATACAAAGGGTGACTGTAAAGCTGCCACTTCTTTTCTTTGTTCCTCCTGCAACACAACTGGTAATATGGGAGTTGTAGGGATTCAATGCTAAAACAAAGTGCTTAAGGCTGTGCTCAGGGTCCATGTACACACACATGCGCACACACCCTCACCATGCCCGCCTCTGCCTCTTGAGTGCTGGG
Organism: Acomys russatus; assembly: GCF_903995435.1. Lineage (NCBI taxonomy): Eukaryota > Metazoa > Chordata > Mammalia > Rodentia > Muridae > Acomys > Acomys russatus. The sequence continues at coordinate 41,930,024 of NC_067158.1, read as the reverse complement.
ATAAGAGGCATGCACCACCAGCATGCCTGTCTATGTTATTGGGTTTTAAGGATCCAGATGAAGACTAGAAAGAACCCCCGACACTGTTCTGTGTGTTCCCCATGCTTGCAAGTGAGCACAGGTGCATCCTGTTGGAGACATGAAGTGCTGCTCAGGGAATTTTGTTCAGTGTCAGCACTGCAAGGGAGCCGACAGTTATTTGAGCTGAGTGTCCATTTCCCAGAGATGCTTTTGATGTTCTAGAGTCTGGCTGAGGTGATGATGAAGGTTCAAGAGCAGATGAAAAGGGTGTGTTTGTGTGTATGTGTGTGTGTGTGTGTGTGTGTGTGTGTGTCTGTGTGTGTGTGTGTGTGTGTGTGTGTGTGTGTGTGTGTGTGTCTCCGATCCTGGATAGCTCCTACTTCCTTTAAAACTAGAATCTATAAGCATGTCCTCTGGACAATCATCCTTAAATCTACAAAATAGATGTCCCTACATACTTCTCACTGCCCAATATAGAACCCCATTAGCGTGTCTCACCAAGTGTCTTTGTGATACTCTATTGTTCCTTAAAGTTAACATCATAAATCATACCTGGCACTGGGAGGACATTTTGAACATTTGTGATGTTAGAAGATAATAAAAACAGTTAACACCTGTCCACTTTATTTGCTAAAACACCTGACAATCATCCCAGGATTAAACATACAGATACTTCCTTGGGTTTCTGTGTATATTGTATTTATTTCCTCTCATGTCTTATCAGATAGGCTGTGAGCTCCTTCAGGGGACACTGTCTTCCATCTCTGTCCTTTATTCTTCTGTGCTTGAGGAGGTGCAGGACATGTGGTCAGCAAGGCCCAGATGAGTGAGTGGATGGACACACGAAAGGCACATACATGGGGGTTTGGTCAGATGCGTGCTAAAGGAAACTGGTGTAGCTGCTATTTTTGGTTCAAACTCACAGCAATCTTGGAGTCATACTGGCAGGTCCCTTGGAGTTGCTGGCTCTTCCCCAATTTGTTGTAATGCCAAATGGCAGCTCTGGAGATCGGAATTTTGCCTCTGATTTGACTTAAGCCTCCCTGAGAACAGGAGCCATGTCTGTGATATTTATAACCCTCCTTCTAGCGGAGTAGTGGATATACGATATATGTTTAATACATACTTATTGGTGAACATATGACCAAAATGCTTAAAAGACTCATATAACCGAGACTAAGCTGAGCCCCCTTCCTAACTGTATAGGTTTTTCCTTTCTTTTCTTTCTTGACAGATGTTCTTTTTAGGTAGCCCAAGTTGGCTATGAACTCAAGGTCCCCCTGCCTCAGCTTCCCGAGCTCTGGGATTACAGCCCTATACTATTGCACTCTGTTAAAGGTCATATTCACGATTATGACAGTTATTCATATTTCTATCACCTCATGTATCACTTTAGAAGCCTTATGACTCTTGCTTGGTTCTCTCTGCAAATTTTTATTCTTTTGGGTTCAAACCAAGTCATCTCCATGACACTGTTCGTTTGCCACTTTCTCTCTAACTCCATTTTCTCTGTTGCAGGCAGTGTTGACTCTTCATGGCACATGCCCCAGTTTGTGACAGTGTTGGACTTTGATGGCGTATATATGCACTAGTTACTTTTCTCATTAATGTTATAGAATACCTGACTGAAGTACTTGAGGAGGGAGGGCTTTGTTCTGGCATGTAGCACAATAGAATAGCAGTCACCATAGTGGAGAGGACTTGGGGAGGACTAGGAACAGGAAGGAGCTGACCGCATGACATCCATAGTCAGAAGGCAGAGAGAAAGGCATGCTTCTATTCAGCTCCATTTTCTTGTTCATTTGGTCTTGGACCCTCTCTCTCCTAACCCATGGAAAGATGGTCTTCTCAGTTTACCTAGTGTAAACAGTCCCTCAGGACATGTCTAGGGATTTCAATGGCAGTTCTAAATCCTATCATGTAGAAAACCAAGATTAACACTACAGCCTATGAGGCCAGGGTCTTTGTCTGTCTGTGTACCAGTTTGCCCCCGGTGCCCAGTACACAACAGACTCTCCACAAATATTTCCTAAATAAACAATTAAATTAAAAAAATATAAAAGAATGAGACTTTTACATCTTCATTATTTCTTCCCTCAAGTCAATACTTTGTCATACATTCTTCTTTTAAAAAATACACAGATAAACCCTATTGTAGTGGCACACACTTTTAATCCCAGCCCTTGCGAGAGACAATGTCAGGTGGATCTCTGTGAGTCTGAGGCTAGCCTGACCTACACACTGAGTTCTGAGATACATAGTGCAACCTTGTCTCAACCTTGTCATATTACACATATACCTAATTTTAATATACTTTGACCCCACAGTGGCAGTTTTCTCCTTTGTCTTTTCTCATATAATAGGCACCGTGTTTGTGTCTTTACTGTTGCTGTGATTAATTACAGTGACAGTGTTATCCTGGGTCTTTGCACATCCCAGGCATGCTCCAACTTCAGAGCCTCTGTGCATCCTGCTTTGTCTCTCTGCAGAGTCATCCTGTGCATATCCACCAAGATCTGCCTGCATCTTCCTTATAGCTTGCCTAGCCACCAAGTTCTCGGTGGGAATCTTCCTTTCTCACCACTGCTACCTTAAAATCACAGCCCTAGCTCTCTTTCCCTTTTCTCTGCTTGGATTTTTTTTCCCTGTAGCATTTACCGCCTTCTCATATAATACATTGCGTCACTCGTCCATCGGGTTATCATATCTAAGTATCCTTAAGTGCTCATCACGAGGGCAGCGGATGTTACTGCACTTTCTCTTGTGCTGCGACCTCAGAGCAAGAGGACCTGGAACAGGTCACTAAGATTGTGTGTGGACTGAGTTACTCCTGCAGAGCATCATGTCAGACGTTTAGGTCCCACAGCCTGAAAAAAAAACACGCGGAATATGATTTGCCAACTCTCTTAAAGCAAATACAAGAGGGATAAGTAGTTCTTTGAGAGTCTGAGGGAGGCTTCATGGTCTCGTTCCTAGATCCGGATGAGAGCGACGCCCCCCCCCCCCTTTTCTCAGGAGCCCAAGTGCAGCAGGCTTTGCTCTCAAGAAAGTAAGATGCACTGTAAGATACCGACCTCCCTTCTCCAGCCCTTCTCTCATTTGTGTTTTCAGCGCCACCAGGGGGCTCTAAGGTGGTAACTGGTGCTCTGAAAGTGGTGAATCGAGAAACAGGGGAGCCCTTCTTCCATTTTCCTATGGCCTCTGAGTTTTACTTTCTTGAATGTTCTTTGTCTCTACTTTGTTGGCTGGCCCTACTCATTACGTTCTGAAGTACGAAATGGTGTTGCTAGCTAGGAAACCACAGACGTGCAGAAGACCTGTATCGGCATGGCTGACTCCTCATCAATACCCAGATGGCGCTAAGGTTTCACAACTCCCTATGTCAGAGCTAGAGGCGCTACCTTCTCAGAGGGCTGGGAGAGCTCAACATGGCAGGCCTCTTCACGGGTAGCCTCTGAGGCCTCGGGCCTAGACTTGTTCTCTTGCTTCTTGAATGCACCACTGACCTGTGAGCCACAGAGGGCACGGTCAGCACTATACTAAAGTCTCTCTGGATGTGGGGGTGACTTCTTTCCCAGTTCCCCACACTTAAAAAAAGATGTATTTTTATTTATGTGTTTATGGAACATATGCAGGTGTCCTCAGAGGACAGAAGAAGATCATTAGATCATTAGGAACTGGAGTTATAGGTAGAGATGAGGGTCCAGATGTGGGTGCTGGGAGCCGAACTCAGGTCCTTTGGAAGAGCAGGAAAACTCTCAAAATGCTGAGTCATCTCTCCAGCCTCTCATTTTGCTATTTTGTTTCCTAACTGACTGCTCTAAGGAGCCTACCTCAGCAGGTCCTGGTGGCTCTAAAAGCTGTTTAAAGCCCATGCACGGTGCTTATTTCTCTCTAGAGTTCTCTTAACTCTTTATTAGTCTTTTGGTTAGGAGAATTATCTAATATGGTTCAGAGGAGAGAGAACAGTGGCAATGTGGCCTGCCACGAGGACCCTTTTTATCACTGCTGGATGGGATTGTCTCTCGCGTTGTTTTCTTTTGGGGAAGGGCCCAGTGAGACAGAAGGTACATTGCCTACAAGTTTGAAAAGATGCATCTTTCCTTTGTTTTTGAGGCTAAGTATGCTTGGCAGAAGCTGAGAGATTCAAAGAATCCTCCTGCCATGCCTCTCTCAGGCATGTGAGCACAAAGAAAGAGATTCACCTTTCTTTGGCTCCCCTTTTTCATCAGCACAGTCCTATTTTTAGGGCATTGGCATCTCCTGTAACCAACGGCTGGCATTCCTTTTAGGAATTTTTGGGGGCATGGATGGAATTTGATGAAGTTGAGGGCACAGCGTATTATCCTTTTCTGGTTGAGCATGGACTTGGAGCAAGTCCTATTTTCAGAACATCTTCAACACAGCATTGTCCAGTGATCAGCCCCCAAATCACAGCTCCTCGGCATTGCTGTGAACAAAAGAAATCCCTTGTTCTTGTCTCGAGGCTGTGTGATTACAGGAACTGTGATCAGATAGGTGACCCAAGACGGATGCCTTACTGAATATAACTCAAGTTTATCTATAGCTGTCCCTGCCTTTATCTCTGCATATGTCCTCAGCATTTGAAGATGGATTTATTTTCAGCCCTGGCCTCCACCACACTTTGTTTACCCTTGGTATTGATATGGAGGGTGAATGCACTTTCTCACCTGTTCTCCTATGCCCCAGTGTCTCTTGCAGCCAGATGGCAAGCAGGCAGACATTGTGGCCAGCTTTTGGCTCCTGACCCAGCAATGCTGTCCATATGATCTCTAGAGAATTGTAAGACAGGAGACAGGCCTGTCTGTACTAGGCCTCTGAGCACCTTGGCATCTAGCCCTGCTTCTCAGGGAAGGAACCAGCTTGTCTGGGTTGAGTGGGTAGTTTACAGGAAGGTGTTCAGCTAAGACTTTAGGTATACTTGCTTTAGAGGGTCTATCTCTTTTGTTTAAGCCCATAGAGCTATCTTGGACCAGAATGCTACATAGTTCTTTTTGGGTGTGGTCACTTTTATTCTTTATGCCCAGAAATAAATGCTTCTCTCATTTGGGTGTCACTGAGTGTGTCCTTTACCAGCTCTGCATGCTCAAGTATCTATTTAATGTGAAGGGAGGGCATTAAATAAGTGTGTAGTTGTGGAAGGGGACACACATAATTCTAATGTACACTGTTAAAAACCCTCAGAGCTAGGAGAATGGCAGAAAGGTCATGAGACAAGGATCACACTGGAATTTTGTGGATTTGTCATTAAGTTCTAACATTTACTATTGTATCAATTAATATAAAAATCTGTCCTGTGGCTGGAGAGAGGATGGCCCAGTGATTAGGGATGCGTATTGTTCCTGCAGAGCCAAGTCCACTTCCCAGCACCCTGTTGTATAGCCTATAGCACCTGGAACTTGAGCTCCAGGGCATCTGACACCTCATTCTGGCCTCTTTGGGCACCCACAATCATGTGTGAATACCCACATAAATACACACACATATATAAATAAAATATAAATCTTGTACAAGTCTGTTTTCTTTTCCATTTATTTTTTAAAAATTCTTATTTGTTCAATAAGTTTGTATTCCATAGTTTCAATAAAGTTTATTGACTAGAACAAATTATTTTATAGCAAAGAAAGAAAGAAAGAAAAGAAAGAAAGGGAAAGGAAAGGAAAGGAAAGGAAAGAAAAGAAAAAGGAAAGGAAAGGAAAAATAACCTGCAAAGTTATTATAAGTCTCTGAAAATGGAGAAAACCTACCTGGTAACTTGCTTCAGGTAAAATAGTCTAATGTGCTTTGCATCTGCTGCCCATTTAAGTGAAGCAACACTGTTCTGGAGTACTCCCCAATGTCCAAGAGGAGACGCCACTAGTAGAAGCTAGCTTCCCTTGGTAGATCACAATATGCTGCTCCAAACATAAGAAGTTAAGAGAGGTGCCGGACTGAGGCCACTGAGTGTCTTGCAGGTTAAAGGAACAAGTCTCAAAATCAATAGTCCTGCCTAATAGACAGTCCCTGCTGGGTTTTCAGATAGGGAGCAATGTATTCACAAGCACATACTAGGGTCTTTGCATTCGGGTGGATTTCTTCAGGTGTTTCTGCCTGAATTGAATTCCTGGGCCAAAGGTAGGGCTGAACATTCAAATGCTCAAAGACCTTTGTACTATCAGGGGAGAGAAACACACACGCTCGCGCGCCGCGCGCGCGCGCGCACACACACCAACACACCACAGATAGGATAGAGAGAGAGAGAGAGAGAGAGAGAGAGAGAGAGAGAGAGAGAGAGAGAGAGAGAGAGAGAATTTTTTTTTTTTTCTTAACCCCAGGATTCCGTGAGGTTGAGAGACTTTGGTAGCCTTTGGTAGCTTAGAGCAGAGGAGGCTTTTCACATGACCAAGCTGGTTACTTCTAGGCACATGCTCTGGTTTTTTTTTTTTTTCAACCAGGAACAACAAGAGGCCCCAAAACAAACAGCCCTAAAGGGTTTGTGAACAGGAAGCGTACCTTCCCTTGTTGACTTTAACTTATATGTTGAGTAAATAGGTGCCTGTTGTGTGCACCCTAGTGTATCCAGGGCAGCTCTTTGGACTGCGTCCAGTTGTCACTTTGGTTGTGGTTCTTCAAACTGCCAAGAATTTGAGCTTGAGAGAGACCTGACTCAACTAGAGAAACAATTAGAACAGGCTGTAGGTGGCTAGGCATGCTTCTTGGGTCTCAGGTGAGTCACCTGACATTTCAGGAGACTCAAGAGGGGCAGACATGACTCAGTGGCGGCCCCCTTGGATTGTAGTTTAACTATAGAGCTGGCAGAGTGTTTGTTGTTCTAACTTTTGGATGTTTTGTAGCTGGTTTAATCTAGTGAGCACACAGCCCTGGGGTGTGGGCAGTTATAGATTCAGAACCTTGGCTTCCACGATGTCCTGGCCTTCTGGTACTTTGGCTTCCTTTTGGCAAGAGGCCTGGCAGATGCTTGTGTGGCAACATGGAAACAGTTCTGAGAACATTTCGTGGAAGATGGCTTTTGTGACAGGTGGAAGTTAGTGACTAGAACAATTTTTTATCATAGTTATCTGATAGTTTTACCTGTGTATAAGCTTGAAAAAAATGGGGGTAGATATTGCTTGGTTGTTTGGCTAGCACCACAAGGAAAGGCTTTCTGAAAAAAAGTGTTGGCTTTTAAGCAACGGTCTCCCACTGACCCCTTGTTTGTGGCTTAGTAAAATTGAAGTTATGCTGAGGTACGAATCTGCCTATGGCCAGAAGCCACTCCTACTCGCTAGCCTCTTCAATGTGATGTCTTACATTCACTGTGTTACCATCTTAATGTGTTTTTCATATATATCATAATGTGATATTTATATATATCAATATCACAGTACTATATAAGTTTACTTTCATACAGCATACATTGTATAGTGAACACGTTTCTCTCCCTATGTCTTCCAACCTTCTCTTCTACACTCCCCTCCCTTCTTATTTCTCCATGTTCCTGCCCCCAGGTAAGTTTGCTTCTACTCTCATACCATGTAGACATACATCCATGATTTTATGTAGCTGTATAAAAACTAGGTGTGGACCAGTAGACTGGGCTGGGTCTCTGAATTTTGGAGGGTGACTTCCTGCTTCTTTGGTCTTGGCAGCTTTAGATAAACTGATCTTGGTGCATTTGCTTCCTTTGTGTTTCTTTGAAATGGGTTTGGGGAGGATGGGATGGGAGGGAGCCAGAAATCCTTGAGATCCTGTATTCCCTATTGTATCTGATTGCTTTGATGTTTCCTAGACTAGCCTTAGTCAGGTCAGGGTGCTGTGATGACAGACTGCTGACTAGGTATCTCTCATGACATAAATGTATTTCCTTATCATGCTGGAGGCTAAAGTTGGTGATGAAGGAGTTGACAAATGGGGTTTTAGCCAGAAGCCTTTGGTTTTGGTCTTGCATGGTTTTCTGAACATGCCTGTGGCATAGTGTTTGTCTTAGTCGTCTTTCCTCTGGACTTACCCATATGTCCTCATTCTGTTTAATTATCTCCTTAGAGCCTCCAACCTGAATACCTAGATATGACTTTGGTCAGTGGCATTGGGGCTTAGGAGTTTAGCATAAGACTTTGAGTCACTCTTGAGTCAGCCCATCACATAGCTCTTCAAAAGTGGGTGAACACTTGTCTGTGTAGACACCAGCAGCCTGTTCAGGCTAGACAGGGCAGTGGGGTGTGTTACACAGAGGGCTACGGGGGTCTAGATACAACTCCCTGTCTACCATGTGCTCTGTTTTGTTTCTCTGTTTCTAACGAAGCACACTTCTCTCCTGAGGCTGTTTGGCGCAGTGACTTCTCAAATGTGATGTTGCCACCACCCCACCTCTGATTCTTCTTACCCATGTTCAAATGGTTAGACATGCACAGTCTCCCAGTGTTCCATGACACATCTAACTCCAGGAACGTGGATTCCAGAGCTTAGAAGAGCATTCTCTACGGATATTGCAAGTGGACTCATTATTACCTTCGGATGACCCCTTTTCTATCCCAAGTTAGAGAACAAACACTCATTGACCCAGTTGACTATCCCCTTCATAATCTCTAAATAGTTCAATTAAGCATGTGTACAGCATCCCCATATGTTGGCAGGATGCAAGGTGCCAATATTTCGACACTGCTTTCTCATTAAAATGATCAGGGCATGAGCCTGGAAGATTCCAGTGTGTGGCTCACCTGGGACCTCCCCAAGGGACATGTGCCTGCCAAGCAAACCAGAAATAGTGTCAGAGAGGAAGCACTTCCCTCTGCTGGCTCCCCTCCTGGATGGAGTCATTAATGAGCACTTTTTACCCTTGGCAGGGCCAGGTACACTGGAGAAGTGTACCTCCTGTGGTGTTTAAACACATTCCAGTTACTCCCATGATAGCGATGCATGGAGAATCAACATATTGACCCCCCCAGAGTATATATTAAATTCTGAAGGATTAATCAAAACCGCACCATGTTGTGTGCAATTAAACCCTTGAAAGGCAAAATAAATTTGCCAGAGCAGTAGCAGCTCTTGTACCACTTCTAGCCGGAATGAGGCAGTTTTCAGCTCGGTTCTAACAGATGACTTTCTGCTCAGAGATATTTTTTTTCTGAATGTGGGATAGGCTAGAAGGAGCCATCTCTGAAATGTTTCCACTGTTGGAGAACAGAGAATCAAGCTCTTGCAGTGCTATACTCTGGACATGGATAAATGCAAAAACAGAACCTTTGTGTCAGCAGGGACAGTGGGTTGTGTTGCTTTTCTCACGAGAGAAGAATGAACCTAAGGATACAAGGTACAGGGGAAATGGAGGGAGCGACACTTAGGCCATTTGCAGGAGAGCCACCAGGAAGGCTTTGTTTACTTAGCAACACATGCACGTAACTTATGACTGGATCCAGGTGAACAAAAATATAGAGAAAACACTTTTCTCTTCCACACAACCATGCCTGCTTTTCCTCACGATAGCACCTCATGGAGAAAGCTCTGCATGTCATTGAAATGTCTGAGCCTGGCCAGAATGCCAGTTGGGCAGCCATTTTGGTTTATTGTCATTGGTAAAGAGGCCATTAGAAGCTGTTGTAAAGAGCTGAGAAGCAGTCTGTCATTTGCCAAGGCTTGTCAGAGGAGAGTGCCAGCATTGCGCTGCTCTACACATCTAGATATACATTAACCACTGGGTGACAGAAACACTGGTTCTGAGGTGGCCTGAGTACAAGAGAGGAGTCATAGCCAGGATGGGAGAAAGGAACTGAGGAAGGGAACAGTTTCAATGAAGGTCTGAACGAGGCGGGGATCACATTTTTTTTCCTCATCTGTTTTGAACAATCAATGTCCTGTGTTCTTCAGAGTGCCAAGGCTTTTTGAAGGCTCCTGTGGATGTAAACTGTCCGGTGCTGCTAGGAGCACAAATTCATTGCCATACAGCCTGTTTCACCTGAAGAAATCTTAGCAAATCAAAATGCATAGGTTGTCCTTATTAAAACTTGTATGAGTTGCAAGAAAAATTAGTATGTAGAATGATGGGAAAAATTTTGAACCAGTAGCTTCATTGTGCACACACTGCAATTAGAAAAATAAGGATAATGTGCCTAATTTATACAGAGTGCTTTTTTTCCTTTCCCAAAGTTCAGAAATAAATTTTATTGGGAGACGCATCGAAAAGTCTCATGACATCTGGAATATGGAGGTCTAATTGCTGATTCGATGGTATTGTGAGCACGCAAACATATTTCCTTGGTGAAATGTCAAAAAGACAGCAATCAAAATGAGGCGTTTAAGCATTAAAATGAAGAAACGATGACTGGCTTGATTTGTAAACATTCATCTTTGAGCTTACTTTATGAAAAAGAAGGAATAAGTCAGGGCTGGGACGGCGGATCTGCGCACTCTGAGCCCCCAGAGTGCGAGGCAATGGGCGTCTCAAGATGCAGGGTAGGGTGAACCAAAAGTTAATTCCGATAATCCCACTTGGCCTGTCATTTGGGGTCTCATGTCTTAATAAAGAGCAAAAAGCTGTGAGGGCATCCAGGGAGGTCATAGGCTAAGGTGAGACATTTATCTTTAGACCTGTTTAGGGCTCCTCTAGAACCTCTTGGTGTTATTTCATGGCAGTCTTTACTTCCACTGTGTTATTAAAGAAGATAGGTAAGAAAATGTGTATGGACCTTCTTGGACTGTGCTCTGGCTTACAAACTTGATTCCCTGTTACAGATCATTGGTCTGAAGACCAATATGGATGTACACTAAAGTACACTAAGGAGCAGACAGTGACCTCAAAGGTACATCTCATGTTTGTTTCTTGTTCTAGTTACAAAGAGCATCTGGCAACAGTCAGGTGGGACATTAAATATAAGATCAAAATGTGTTCAGCCACCTAACAGTGTGGGAAATCAGCTTGTTAAAATGATGCTGAGAAAAAATTGTCATATCAACAAATTTTTTTTTGCCTTGCAGGGAAGGTCCCAAATACTTTTGCAGGGTCACTAGACAAATACTCTTCCCGAATGAATGTCTTTTCTGGGTCTCAAATTATACCAAAACTCCTCTTCAAGGAAGACCCAAGAGAGAACTAAAGTCTTTGCCCGAAGAAGAGCAAGGTTGCTTTTCCACAGGCAATGCATTTCGTAAAGTTTCACTGTATTGTGCTTGCAAATAACATTTATTTCTGTAGTGTAAATATGCAAGAGTTCATTTTAATAAAAAGTAAGTCCTAAAATAAGATAAAACCCATGACTAGACTTGCATTTGAAGATTTAGAGTGTATTCATCTGCTGGTTTGGGGTATAAATATTCATTGGATTTGAGCTCTCAGGTGTTGGAACTTTTAATCTGCATTCAGATGGAGGTGCTTTAATCAGACAGTTCATAAAAGTCTGCGGCTCCCCCTCCCCAGGATAAAAAAGCCACAACAGAGTCACAGAGAAACTAGGGGTACCTGAGTTTCACAGTAACCCACCAAGCTCAGCTGCCTGGCTGACTGGGGAAGAAAGTAAACATCAAATATCATTTTGTACCATAATATCAATATTCTATTAAAAATAAATCTCTCGCTGTTAGACCAAGAAGTCTCAAAAAAAAAAAAAAAAAAAAAAAAAAAAAAAAACTGTCACTTGACTGCAGTCTTCAGAGATGACTGATAATGGGTAAAAACTCCCATAGCATCTGTTTACCATGTCCTCACACAAACTGTTAGGGATGTTTTTAAATGTCAGCAGTAATGTATGCATATGTATTAGCTGCCACAGAACAACTCTGTGACCAAGATGGCACTGGGGACTGCTCTAAATTAGGTAGGTCAAGTGAGGAAAGTACCCGAGGAACCCTTGAAAGGATGCTGCTTGTCTAAGAGGGAGAAAAAGTCTGAGTTGCAGATGTTAATGCAGTAGTGAGTGGGCAAGCCCTTCCGCCAGATCGTGAATGGAGCATGAAATCATGTGACACCTTTCCTTCAGGACCCCGGTGCGAAGGTCAGTCCTGGGAGAGCAGAAGGCGGGAGGCAAACATTTCACAGGAGCTATACTCTGCATTAGCAGGCGCTCAGATTTCTCTCAGTAACCTAAGCACACAGCAAGAGAAGAAAGTCATTGAGGAACAAACGCTGACTAAACAATGTAGGGGGTGACAGCGTTGTTAGCAGCCGGTGCAGGTCGGGAGAGCTCTGTTCCGTTTAATGGCTTAGAGGGGAATCAAGGTTTATTGTCCCAGTAAAGATACTGGGGCCTCCATGAGATTGTCAAAGCAGGCCCCCCCACCCACCCCCCAGCAAGGATGGCTTCACAAAGTTACCAGTGAAAGATAGACTGGGCTCCACCCACTTTCAAGAGCCTAAACCTGCACATACCATTTTAACAGTCAATGTGTCTGCCCCTGTCTACAGTTTTTCAAAATGGGGGTAGTCCTAGATGTACCCTCATAGGGATATTGGAAAGTTTCAGTGAGATAGCTGGGCACAGTGGTGCACACCTGTAATCCCAGCACAAGAGGAGGCAGAGGCAGGCAGATCTCTGTGAGTTCGAGGCCAGCCTGGTCTACAAAGCGAGTCCAGAACAGCCAAGGTTACATAGAGGAAACCCTGTCTCAAAAAAAAAAAAAAAAAAAAATTTTCACTGAGTTAATTCATATAAAGTGTCTTCAAAACTCAGTAAGAACTGAAGACATTCAGAGTATTTATTAGTGCCGAGCCTCACTGTGCTGTGTTCACTCACATAAATACACTTTGTTACTGCGGAGGATGTTTGTGCCCTATAGAGAGGCTGACCTTAATGGTTCAGTGAGATGAGTCCTTATCACCTCACAGAGCCTCAGCTCACTTGCTTAATTCCGGCCCCCCCCCCCTCTGCAGGACTTTATATAACTATCACCTTTAGAATACCTCTTATTTACATCTTAGATTTTGTTTTTAATTGTAATGTTTTAACAAAGTATTGTTTTGTTTGGCTAGTTATGTGGATGAACAAAAGGAAAAAAGAATCAAAGTAAAAGCTTTCCTCCCCCCCTTGACTAAGTCAAACTAGCTGGAGACAGCATCGGAAGAACGCATGCTGCCCCTTTTCCTGGTACAGTGTGGAAGTGCTCTCTCCTAACACATGTCATATTGCAGAATAGCTATTGATAGATTGGCTCTATAGGCCTCCCACCTAGCATCTTCGCTTTACAAGAGCAGGGACCATGTCTTGCTTATTGGAAGGTATATGCTCTCAGAACCCTGCCTGGCACCTTCTGGATACTCATTAACCTTTGTTGACTGAAAACAGTTGTGTGGAGTGATGGTAGAATTAGTTATAGTTCTTCAGATTCTAATGTTTTTAGATCAACCAATGAATCATGCCCTCTCTCTCTCTCTCTCTCACTCTCTCTCTCTCTCTCTCTGTATGTGATAGCTACAACTTTGATGCTCAAATTAAAACTTGTAAACCCTCCTTCAGGCAATCTTTTTCTTTGCTTACTAGGTGAACATTCATAAAAGAAGAGCTGTGCACCCAAGTGGATGTGGTCCAGGGGGTCAGCAGAGGGAGACAGACATAAAACTAAGGAAGTGATGGAAAATAGAACAAGCTCTGAGTCAGACAGGTGACAGGTGCCCTTAGAGGTCACTTTTGTCTGATCAGGATGAGAGCTATTCCTCCATGGTGTGTGTGTGTGTGTGTGTGTGTGTGTGTGTAGGGTAGGCAATGGAACCCCACAGGCTTTGCTAGGTGCAGAGAGGTAGAGAGGAGAACATCTTAAGCAGAAGGGACAAAGCCGCTATAGCCCACAGACTCAGTGGGCTATAGCTTGGTATAAGAACATGGTGGGTGCTTGAGAAAAGAGAGAAGAGGAAGGACCAGCGCCTGGTGTTAAGGAGGGTAGAGGATGTCTTGAAGGTAGGCAGTAGTGGGCGATGACTCATGGAATGAGCCATTTTTCACTTACAGGAGCACTAAATGCTAGGACTGGAGGTGGATTTAGGAGAGACCCTCTACATATCCCAGGAAGCTCAGTGGGGTGACGTCTACTAAAACAGCACAAAGACAACGTTGAGATGGCCGTCTTATTAATAGCATCTCATCAAACAGGCCACTCATTTTCTATCAACCTCAGTTCCTTCATGTTTACAATGGAGCTAGCAATGTTGTCTGATGCCCAGGTGGCCAGATAGGATTATGGGGCTTAGAGGAGGCAATGCCTCTGAAATGTGGACATGGTTGCATTATGCCTGGTCTTTTTTCTCAGTTTACCTGGGTGTCACCTTCACTTGGCTCACTTTCTGACTAAAAGATTTTGAGCGAGCAGCTTCAATCTCGGCCCTCTAGTTTCCTGGCAATGAAAACAACTCCTACCTCACTGATTGTCAGTATCTTAAATGATAACACAGTTGCAACGAAGGCCCCTTAACAATCCAGGCTCTTGCAGATACAATTCACTATTGATGTTATTTTTTATTGTGATATGTCTTGTTCTGTATACCATTCAGCTTTAAAAAAAAACAACTCTCTCTAAGGCCCCAGAGCCGCAGGGGCTTCCTCGTTGACCAGATACGCATTATAGATGCTGCTGAAATGAGGTGCATGCTAGATGATGGCATAGAGTCTGCTTGCTGGTGCTGATGCTGTAGGACTACAGCATCACCTGTGGCTCTCAACTGGGCATCTCATGGAGGCTTTCGGCTCTTATTCTAGTGTGATGCGACATTACCCTGACAACCACAGTGCTCGTTGGCCTTAGTGACTGTGTCAAGAATTGATATTTGAAAGATTAAATCATATGCCTGTAACGCATTAGATGCAGTCTTATCATTTACATTTATGCCTCAGATGGCCAGAACACCCAGGTTTATTGTTTCCTTGGTGTAAAATATAGGTATCCTTAAAATATGGAGTCATTTTTACAACTGCTGTTGCCTTTCCATGATGCATGTCTGTTCTAGGATGCACCGTGACTCCCGAGGAGAACGTTTTTGCTCTTCTTGGTAAAATGATGTGGGTTTCCCACTCAGAAAGTGAGGGGTGTTTTGTTCTTCTCTGTGGTCATTGTCGGAGTGTGGCTTTGTTGGCTGGTAATGTCTTCCTGGTTCATTTAACCAAAAGGCTCAAGAGTTTTATTTCACTGCAGGGGAACCAGCAAAGGTTTCACAGAGCCAGACCCAGGTTTCCTTCCTTCCTTCCTTCCTTCCTTCTTTCTTTCTTTCTTTCTTTCTTTCTTTCTTTCTTTCTTTCTTTCTTTCTTCACTTTACAGCCTGATCCCAGCTCCCTTCCATCTCTCTTCCCAGTCCCACCCCACAGTGAATGTCCTCACTCCACATTCAACCCTTCTTTTCCTTCTCAGAGAAATGGAAGGTTCCCAAGGGCGTACCAACCCATCCTGGCACCTCACATTGTTGCAGGAATAAGTGCATCCCCTCCTACTAAGTCCTGGCAAGGCAGCCTAGCTAGGGGAAAGGATCCAAAGGCAGGCAGCAGAGTCAGAGACAGTCCTTACTCCCATTGTTAGGGGACCAAATTGTTCTTAAGAGAGAAGGGACATAGAGTTATTTCTGTTTAATTCATCTCCTATGAAGGAGAATTGGACAAAAGTCAGCCACTGGCATGTGTATGTACACACTGATTTTAGTTTCACTTGTTTCTTTTTATCATTGCACACACAACATACATGTGTTGTGTGCACACAGTGTGACAAACATGAGTGTTAACTCTGAACCTGGGCTCTGATCAGCCTTAGTTCCATTTTTTATTGACGTTCAACTTCTCAGTGTTGAACACATAATTCATTCTCTTACCAACCTAATAACAACAAATTCAATGCCATTTTTGTAGAGCTACTTGTGAGACACTGTTCTCAGAACTTTATATGCAGAACCAATTCATTTGATTTTCACATCGTCCCATATCAGATGTATCACCCATGCCATTATATAGAAGCACAAGCTGACTCATGGTGATCAGAAGTCATTGGCTACAAACTCTTGAGAGGCAGGTTGGAATTTGGACTAGACCTTCTGGCATCAGGCTAGTGTATAGACGACACTGATGGAAACATGTTTCCCAAGGCAGACTCTAATGAGCACAGCAGTGCTGGCCTCTCTTGGTCATATCTTTCACCATCTATGCATGCTCATGAAGGGATGCTAAGAGATCATTTCAAATTAGGTTTGGAGACAAATGGATAAGTTCAAGAGAAGGATTTGGAATTTCCATGTGGCATAAACATTAGTTATAGAGCATAGGCCAAGCCTTGGCAACTCTTCTGTAACTGATTCTATTCTGAGAGATGTATACTGGGGTTTTCATTGACTTTTCGGGCTGGATGTCTTGCATTTATGTTGATATGACTGTATTATCTTAGTCTAATGCCACTCTTGCTGATACACTCATGCATTAATCACTTTTATGTAACCCACCTCCCTGGGGCTTCTGGAGCGCTGTGCATTGAGGAGAGAAAGTATTCTCCTTCAGCCCCAATTGTTAAAGTTTCTCCTGGAAGAAGTGTAAAGTGGTGATGGAATTTAGCAAGTAACTTTTTTGTGCAATTAGAGATCTGACTCTGTCTGTTTGTCTGTCTGTGTGTCTGCCTCCCTGCCTGTCTGTCTCACACAGTGTATCTCCACATATATGCATTGTATGGTGATATATATGCATGTGTGTATATAAACACAAACATAAGTTAATCTATTATTCTTGAAAATTATACAGGTGCTACCATCACCAAAGGATGATTCATTTCTGTTCCTACATTCATTCTCACTAGATCACACATTTTTAAACAAATACTTTACTGTTATATAAACATTCACATTTTAGAAAACTTTGGTGCTTTGGTTTATGATGCAAAAAAGTTACTGATCTCTATGCTCCCTTTCCTAGTTTTTATTCGAGTTTTCTAAGTGCAAAGCCATTTAAAACTTCTCAAAGACTTTGGCCTTGACAGCTAATGGTGGTTGGTACCATGCTTAGGAAGTTTCTCAAGGCTAATCATTTTTCAAAGGGAGAAAAATAAAAACAAAACCCCAAGTAGATTGATCAAAAGGGCACGGTGTTCTCGATGAGGCAAACAGAATCTCCAGGCATGGCTCATCCCCTCTTTTAATTATCCAGTTCATTTAGTCAGCTGTGATCCAGGACTTCAGCAGGTCACCTGCACTACAGAGAGGCAGGCAGGGCAGCTGCTGACCTACAGCGTGGTTCAGGGATGGAAAACGACCACCCAGGCTGCCTCGTCCTTTAACAGATGGAAACTGGAGAGAAAGGCTGTGAATGTGATATTGATCTCAGAAGTCCTCTTGATGCCCTGAGCTTCCTTGAACCTCATGGTAAAAATAATTGTGTTTGAGAAACTGAATGGGCCCCCAGCCTCTGTGAGAACTCCATAGGAACAGAGCGCTGAGACTCCAGAAGTGAAAGTCACAGGGGCTGGCTGTGGGAACACACACAGTCCTAGGGAAACCACAGTTCTCAGTGATGTTGTCAGATGCCCAGTGTAGCCCAGGTATCCACCCTTGCTGGACTGTTTGATGTGCTCCAGGCAATCTTCCTGTGTTTTCTACCGTCATGAGATGACATCTGAGACATCAACTACAGGCAGCGGAAAGGAGCAGGGCAATTTTCCTTGTTCCTACCTCCCCGTATTAGAGACTCTCTTGTTCTAGGCTGACTCAAGAAAAGTAAGCAGTTCATCCTGCTATCGGGTTTCTACTCTGCCCCCTTGAGGTCACATATCCCAGTCAATCGGTTTCCTCTAATGCAGCACATTTAAAGTTAACAACTAAAGGCATGGGTTTATCCTTTTGTATAACTTTATATTGCAAAGGGCATTGCTGATTAGTAGACTTGCAGAGACATTGAATCAATTTATCCAACTGAACTCTCTCTCTCTCTCTCTTTGTGTGTGTGTTTGTGTATGTGCGCGCACGTGCCTTGAGTAGCCAGGATCAGTCAATGCTTAAATTCCCATCTCAATATTACCACTGGGAGAGGCCAGCTATCGTCAAATGATGTCAAATGATACAGTTGGCACTGCCCTGGCTAGGTGAGGTACTCCTGGCATCTGCACTGAGTTACTGAGCTAGTGCGATCTGGAATTGAACCTGGTTATGTCAATGACAGTGGTTAGTCATGACCTGGGAAGTCCCTCAATGTTCTGATCTGATGACCTTTCCCCTTGCCTATGAAGTAGAAGTAAATTATGGCTACCTCAGTAGGACATTCTGAGGATTAAAGAGCCACCTTTGTTTCAGATCTAGACAGTCAAAGCATTCAAAGAATTATATTTCTCAGCTCGCCTTCCTTCTTTTTGATTTTAGTGTTAACGAGGCAAAGAAAGGTCTATGCTGATTGATTTTTTCAAGGAGACTTGAGAAGCCCTGCTTAAGAGGTGGGTGGACCACATGGTTACAGGAGCCACTCCTGGCAGCCTTCGCTGAAGAAACCAAGGACCCAGTGGCCTCATGTGACCCAAAGCAGCATTTAATGTCTTCAGAATGTGAGGTCACTAGTGATTGACTCAGATTTCTTAATAGGGATCTCTAAGAGTTCAATGTAAGTATTCAAGAACTCTGCAGATTTGATGCCATTATTTATAAAGTACCAGCCTCCCTTGAACAGATAACTACCAAAATAAATAGTAGGGGTACAGAGAAGGAGAAAGAAGAGCAGGGGTAGAGATTTCCATCATAGCCTTGGTAGAAAATAGTCAGATTGCTTGCCTTGCAGAATTGCCTTCCAGAAGAAGGGGTCCCAGGTCGATGCCTTTAGCACCCATGGTGGATGCTTGGAGGGATCTAAGGACTCATCTGGAAGACTCAGAGGCCTGGCTGCAGTCTACAGCTTCAGGTTACATCACGAGCAAGTTGATGGGGACTTGCATGGATATCACCCTTGAGCCGCTGATGGGAAGGCAACCTCCGCGAGCTCATAGTAGCAACCTTGAATTTATAGGCACTTTGCTAGTGCTCTTATGGAGGGAGAGCCTGGCAAGTTTCTTGAGGGCCCGGGATGATAATAATAAGTGGGAGTTAATTATGTGGTCCCCATCATGATTAATTTAAGACGTGTGAAATACCATTATGTTGGACACTATATAACAGAGGCTTATTCTTCTGCAGGCAGCTTGCACTGGTCATAAAACACACTCACAGGTCTGTTCAGCTTTATTTGGCGTTTCACGTGCTCTAACTTTGGCTTGTCTGTGATGTCTCTCTTCTTGACGTAATTTCAAGGTCTTTCTGGGCTCATGTTCATTCAGATTTCTTCCGTTCAAGGAGGGAGCATGAAATATTTGCTCCAAGGAATTAGAAAACCCAGGGAGGTTTTCTGGAATTCATGTGCTTTCGTGTGTTTACTGTAATTCTGAGACAGTGATATGATCAGCAAGCTTATTTATGTCTGAATACAAGAAAAAAAAAACCAAGTAAAATTCAAACTGAGAAGCCTCTCTTCCAAGCTTTTCCCATCAAACATTGACTATGAGCCTGACAGCCATGCTGGACAGTCTGTCCCAAGATCATATATTGATTAGTCATTTGGTTTGCAGTAAATTGTTCTCTGTGCTAACATTTACATACCCTCCTTTCAAAAGTCGCTTCTACCTTCAGCTCCTTCACCAATGTCATTTGAAGACTATCTGGCCAGCAGCCCCGGATTCTCCCTCCCACGCTGTCTGGAGAACAAGTCACTTTCAGCTCAGACATGGAGTAGCTCAGGGTTTGCCAGGCTGCTCTGGAATGACACCCGGATTTGTGGGTCATGCCATAGACTGTCAACATAAAGTGTCTGCTGGCATCAATAGGCTGGCTCTTCAGGAAGTGATAACTTAAAAAAAAAAAAAAAAAAGGAAGATGAGTGCTGAATTAAGACAGATGGGTTGATTTGTGTTATCCCTAAAATAACTGGCAAGTAGGTGTTTATCTCGTTTTGCAACAGGACAAAATTGCTTTTGGAGTGATTCATTTGTGAGCCCAGCTAAGCTGTACTAGTAATTTACTTTACTTCTGACTGGTGTATTTGCCTTAGTATTTATTGTGTTTCCCATCAGTATTGTCAAACTATGATGCCGCTATAACACCTCGACATTTGCATTTAGATTATGGGGTTACAGGTTCGTGTGGAGAGAGAGAGAGAGAGAGAGAGAGAGAGAGAGAGAGAGAGAGAGAGAGAGAGAGAGAGAGAGAGAGAGAGAGCATCCAGCCAGACTTTGGATTCTAAAGGGGGTACCTGTAGCCATTTCTGACATCGTTCCTTGGTTTCTGCATGTACAATTTTGATGGTTATTCTAACCCTCTGGCATGTTCTCCTGCCTCTAATCTCTCCCTCTCCATCCTACCAGCCCCTGTTTCAATACTGTGCTCCAGTGAACTTTTTAACATGCAGATTTGATTCTGGTGGAGCTTCTCTCTCTCCCTCTCTCCCTCCCTCCTTCCCTCCCTCCCTCTCTCTCTCTCTCTCTGTCTCTCTGTATCTCTCTGTCTCTCTGTATCTCTCTGTCTCTCTATATCTCTCTGTCTCTCTGTATCTCTCTGTCTCTCTCTCTCTTTAAGCAAATGTATATTTTTATACATATCAAGCTTCACAAGGGCATGAAGCTTTTAAGTGTGGCTGTACCTATGGAGCCTTAGAGAAAACACTCTAAACCCATCCTGACAGAGCAGTGCTGTCTGGTCAAAGGAAAGATAGTATAGCTACTCAGGGGAAGACAGGGAGACCTAGATTAAAACAGGACTTGAAAGTATTTCCCAGGCCAAACAAGTTGCACCATATATATAGCCTTGACTCTGGCCCATTGGTAACACTACACAGATCTTTTCCCTGCATCTCAAGAGAACATCCCAACTCTTGATTATGGTGCTATACAGTTCTTCATATCAAGCCTTCATTTTTGTGCACATCTTTTTACCATGGTACATTGCATCCACACCATTCTATTGTGCCATTCACCCTGAATCAATTCCTGGGAAAATCTTATGTAATCTGAGAAACGGCTTCCAGAGTCAAAAGTGAAGCTCAAGATAGAGGGAGCGTAAGTTGTGGTGCATAAGATGACTGGGAAAGACCCTCAGCCAGCCAGTCCCTCAGGTCTCATAGATTTTGGTGCATGAGTTAGAGGCATCTCGTTACATCTTAGTTGGGTACCATCAGGCAGTACAGGTCCACCGTGGTTGCTTGTTGAGAAGAACCCTTCTGGTTGGCTCCTCTTTCAGAAAGTTACTCAACTTTCAGAAAGAATAGAACAATTTCTGCAATCCAGGTGGTGACCATCTGTTTCGTTGGCTCACTCTGGAGCAATCAGAAGAGGAGAGTGTGTGTTGTATGTAAGCCCACCACTAAACTCTGGCTTCTGTGTGTGCTAATGTTGTATTGTGTACATGAGTGCGTGCGCGCGCGCGCGCACACACACACACACACATATTCACTAAAGAGCATTAGCTCTTTCCATTTGAAAATTGAGACTAGACAGGGGACTGAATTAGAGTCTTAGTTCTATCTGAGTTCTTGTTATTCCCTGACATATTATCCCGAGTTCTTCTTGTACTGGTTTCTCATATTCCAGCTGAGTAGTATTTAGCTCTGGGCTTTTGGAAGGGCTGTTCTTTCTGCTGGCTACCCTCTGATTAATTCCCTTAGTCAGTTAGGATTGGCTCCATCCTATTTAACTACTTTCGTGAAGTCTTGTCTAAGACCCCAGTGAGAATCAGATTATTTTTTTTTCTCTTCAGAATTTTTGATGCGTCTGAACAGCATAGCACACCTTTTAAACTTGGTGCATTGCAGTTCTAGGTCACAAGCTAGTTCCAAGTTGCTTAAATACAGGGGCCATGTTCTCAACTTTTTTCTTTTCCAGGACCCTGTGGTACCAAGTAGATGCTCTGTACACATTTATTGAACGTTTGGAAGAATTAAGATAGAATATAGCTGAGTGTAAATAAGTGTTGAAAATAGTGAAAAGCAAGGATCCCTGCTATAGCCACTCCCCGTCTTAATAAACTTATTTTTATTTAGGGCTTCATAAGGCCATTTTCATGCAAGTATGTACTACAATTTGAGTACATTACTTTTTGTTCCCTGGCTCTGCCCTTTTCCCCTTCTCTTCCCTTCTTTTCCCAATAGTCCTTTACCTCCTCAGCAGACAATTTAGCCAACAGTGCGCACTGATAAAATTTACCTCTAACACCTAGTGCCAAAAAAACCCGAGAGAAAACACATGATATTTGTCTTGCCGAGGCTTGGCGTGATTCTCTACAATTCTTTCTCCTCCTTTGCTGTGTTTGGACACAAACTTATAAATATACTTTAAAAATCGTTCTGTTCATTATGAAAATACACTGCAACATTTTCAACGCCAGCCCTAGAAGTGAGAATAAAGACTTTATGACTTCAGAACTCAGAAGGGCAGAGGCAGACCCTAAAATACAAAGTAAGCCAGTGACTACCAGGAAAGTTTTCCAAATAATGAAACTAAACTTTAACTAGATCTATGCATGTAAGTGTGGGTATCTGCTTCTCTCTGGCTGTCTGTCTGTGGACAGGCTAAGAAGCTGGAGAGCCTTGGCATACCTTCCTCCCCACCCAACCCATCAATGACATTATTCCAACACTTTGGGGTGTTTTTTTTTCCTCTAAACTTCCTGGCCCAGAACAAAGTGCTCTACGAGGGAAGCCTTTCTTGTTGCTTCCTGGCTTGGCTTGAACTCAGACAGAACAGAAGAACCTCACAAATAGGTCTGCTCTTGCCAGCCAGCCAGCCAAATTGTGAAGACTTGCTATGCTGGTTGAAACTTAAGTTCCAAGCACAGTGCCGCAGCCATCTTGCTGCTCTCCCCAACCCTCTCCCCAACCCCTGCCACCCACCCTCGCGTCTCCCTTTCTCCTGCGACTGTTCCATCTCTTTGAGTCAGCATCATTTACACGCTCTTCTTCCCGGGTACTCCGACTTGGAGTCTTGCTAAAACAAAGTTCTCAGGAACAAAGGGAACTCGAGTTCAGGGTTAAGATGCTAAAATGAGATTGTTCTCGCTGGCAGTAAATTGGTATGCCACTCTAACCACTGCCGCAGATAAAATTAACCATGCGTTGCAGTCATTGCAATAGGTGGTGTCATCAAAGCTTATTTGTAATGAAAATATGATGTTTCAGACCTAAACTCAGGAGTATAATGGATGTAGGACCATATGTTCCCCTCCTACGCAGGGCTGTGGAGAGGAGACACTATTTAAAATATATAGCTGCGGATGAGGCTGTGTTGCACCCCTCTTCCTTGTCATTCGGGGCTGTTCAGAAAGAGCAGAGGGTACAAGTGACTGTCCTGGGCAGGGTAGCACTAGGTGTTAGAAGTAAATTTTATCAGTGCACACTGGTGGCTAAACTGGTCTGAGCAGCTTCTCTCATTCAGTAGTGCTTGTCCTCAGTGCATTCCCTGAACTCTGTTTTTCTCATAGGTGTGTCCAGGTAAGGCTCACTCTGAGATCCTGTGACTCTTCCACAGACTCCCAAGGGCTGGGCTGGCTGCTCTGCTAAGCTGATGGAGAAACGGAGCCAGGGGTTTCTCTCCAGCCTGGTAGCTCTTGGTCTTCTGGGTAGGATTTTCTTGGTCACAGCAAACTCTTTGCCGAGTCTGACCACTGCCGTGTGACTGGGAGAACCCTGCCACTTCACATATACCTGGGTCCCAGTGGTAAGACACTTAGTTATGCAGACCCCTGGCCAGGAACTGAGTCACCGGTCTTTGGGAATGCGGCAAACGTCCAGCAGTGTGCCAGAGTGGTGGCCTGTGTGCTCAATTACTTCACGTGTGTTGTTGAAAGAGAGAGATCAGTGACTTGGCTTGACTCTGGCTTTGTCGTGGAGTTCACTTGGGCAGCTGGAACAGAATGTCAAAAACTGTAAAACTTATGAGCAACAAAGACTTATTTCTCACCTTCTGGAGATGGAGAGGCCCAAAGCAGAGTCATTGCTAAGGCTTCCATTTGTAGTTTGTAGAGGGCATCTTCTTGCTGTATTCTTACATGGTGAAATGGAAGTGCCATCTCGCCAAGGCCTCTTGAATAGGAAAGGAATTTATTCATGGGGCCTCTGGCTCTATGGCTGACATATTTCTTGAAAATGTAACTTCATATGACGTTTAATATTGATCTCGGCAACTGAACAGGAGCTAGAATGAGGGGATAGATTAGATGAACTGAGGTGGGATGGGGAGGAGCACCCTAACAGTGGGGAGGACCATCCCCTGGGCTGAGGAACAAGATGGAATACAAATGAAGCAAGCTAAGCAGCACCATTCATATTTCACTGCATCCTGACTGTGGGTGCAATGTAGCCAGTCGCTTCACACCCCCGGCACCATACCTTTACCACTATGATGGACAGACTACACCCTCAACTTGTGAGTCAAAATAAACTCTTTTTTTTCCCCCTTAAGTTGCTTCTGTCACATTTTTTTTTCTCTCACAGAAGTGAGAAAAGTACTGAATATTCTTCCTAGTACTTAATATCCCCTGTGTTAGGATTTAAGCATAGAAATATTTGAGGGGTCCATTTAATAGCCATGTGACCAATCACATGCTCCTTATTTATTCCATGCGTGTGCAACACTCATGGGCAAAAATCTTTAGGGGAAAACGTGAGGCATTGCTTATAAGCCCAGTTGGCAGCACAGAGCTGTGTCCTCTGTTGGGGGCGGGGTCAATGGAGTAGTGTCTGCCTACCGTGTCTGAGCTAGCCTTACTACATCCTTCCTGCATGGCTTGGATGGGGAGGAACTGGTTGGAGGGTCTGGGGTCTCTCTCTGCAGTTCTCCAACTGGCTGATGGCAGGACGTTCTGTTTCCTCACGATGTAGTCATGACATCCACATACTTTCACACACTTGTTTACAGATTAGATGTGACAATATATGTAAGGTCCCTGGGACATTACAGACTTTAAAATTTTTTTATTTATTTTTGCCTGGGAGAATTTTTGTTTGCTTCCCAGCTTTAGCTACCTGGCTCCGGTCCTTACCCTGTTCCCAGGCCCAGAGCATCGTTTGTCCCAGGGATATTTGGAACCTATGAGAAGTACTTAAAACAGGGTTGACAATTGAAGGAGTGTATTCCAGATGGAAAAACGGAGCATATATAAGAGTCCAAGAATCAGAGATGGGTTTGGGTGGGGCTTAGGAAGTAGACGTTGATTCATGCCTTCAGTCACATCTCAAATTAATGAATGCAACCATTTCGTTTTTACCACCTCTCTCTAATAGAGCATGGACCTTATTATCCCAATGAAAAGTCTCCAGTCAGTGCATACATATGTATGTATGTATGTATGTATGTATGTATGTATGTATGTGTGTATGCATATATATGTCAATTGTATATTTTTTATCACAATTTTGTGGGTAAATATGTATGCTATATTATTGTGAATTTGGGCGACTCTTCATCTTTTCTTTGGCTTATTAAAATGGTGAGGTGCCAATGAGGAAGTGTCCCTTTTACGCCTCTCCCTTGATGCTTTTTGACCTCTGGGCAGCTCCACCCCTTTGTTGCCACAGAGAGGCCCTTTGTCTCCTGTGCCTTTGGTATTTACAGCTGAGGAATGGGAAAGGCAAGCCCTGCCTTCCATCCTCAGGTCTTGGGGAAACAGTGAAGATCTGTGGGGCAGCCTGCATGTGGTGCTGGGGAGATGCGGAACACAAGAAGAGCCAGAGGGTTGTCCTCTGTCCAGCTTAACTCTTGCACGGGGAGACTTTGTTAAAGCCAAGGCGAGGGCAGCGCCTCGGGAACAAGAGAGGAAGTGTCCCTGCCTTGTCTTGTCGCCTTCTGTTTGATCAAAGTCTTTTGGAGAAGTTTCGCTGCCTCTGCATAGGGACGCAGGCTTGGAGCTCTGTTTTATGTGGAGACAATGCAGAGCAGAGCACCTCTCCAATGACTGCCTGATAAAGGAATAAATTGACTGTACAAGGTGATGCGTTTGATAGGTCATTCTTGCCGATGCACTAGAAACACCTTCTATTAAGAACAAAATGAGGACAAATTTGTTATGCACCTTCTGTTATTTTTAGATTGCATTGACATTTTTCCCCCCTCCAGGTTGGAGCCTATTATTCTGAACTTCGTAACAAAACAGCAGTGACTTAGAAAATGTTTCATTGTGTTGACCTCTACTTAATTTTCTATGCATGTGGAAAAAAAAGCAATTACAGAAGGCCAATCAACACTTTAAATATCCCATGTGTGTATGTTATGCTTATAAATAGATGTGGATATAGAGTTTGAGTGTATTTTTATCAGCCTGTGTAAGGGTAAAAGGCTTATTAAATATATATGTCTATATTTATCTGTTTCAGAGAAGAGGGGAAAATGGTTCATTTAAGGACCATTGTGGTTCGAGAGATCACGTGGCTGCTCAAATGTTAAAAACGGGAGAGTGTTCTAAAAATAATAATATTCCGCTGTGGCTTGCTTTTGGTGAGAGCTGTGTGTAGGGCAATTAGACAGTGATGTGATTCTTCTGCCGGTCCTTCCTTAGCAGAGGGCACCGACGGAGAGTTGAGCTGAAAGCCACACAAAAAGACCCAGGCATGGGAAACAGCACCTTTGAGCGTTTGGAGGGAAATCTTTATTTGAGTTTCCTTCAAATGTTCAAATTGCGAGAGGGTGGGTTCTGCAGCCGTTGGCTGTAGCTTCCCTGTGGCGGGCTGATGAGAAAATCAGAGGGCTGCCTCGTCCTGTCAATAGCAGGAAGGTGCTCTGTTTTGAGATGCCGGTGCAGCTCACTGACTGCGCACGCTTATGGCTGAGATGCTAATGTGGCCTGCAGGTGACAGGAAGATTTCTGCAGGCAGGGCTTTGTAGTCAATCCAGTCTGCTGCTGCCTCTTCCGGATCAGAAGGCTAAAGGTGCTTTCCAAGTTGTCATCTTAGGCTTTTTGAGTTACGGTTAAGAGAAGCAAAATGAATGACCAGCCGGCCTCCCACAGCTAGTGCTCCCAAGCCCTCACAACTCCAGAGGCTGCACACAAGAGAGTCTATGCTGGAGCCATCTGGGAAGGAGAATAGATGCCCAACTTGTATGACTTGTAAAGTTTCCATTTTATACAAGTGGAGATTTTAGCCCAGATGTTGTGAGAAACACTTACACCTTTGTAGGTATATTCTAGAACCACGGAGACCATAGTGTTAATTCACCCATCTCTACAGACCTTCCTTAGTAATACTATTGATTATTAAGAGAGATGTTCATTGTATCTTGGCCCTGCAAAGGGCCTTCCATTCCACAATGTCCTTGTGCCTGTCATCTGGCCTTATCCTCGTACCAAGAGGTAGATATTTCTGGAAGAGGCAGTGCTCACTTTAGAAGAGCCATTTTGTGGGTGTTGTGGTGTGCCAGGCACTACAGGAAGCTAACGGTGAGGAGAAATTTTCTACCTATTAGGCTCATAGGCCAGAGGGACAAGAAAATTGCAAATATAATATGTGTATTGGTGTTTTTTATTCCTTTTTTCAAAATATGTTTTATTAATTTATTCATATTACATCTCAATTGTTAGCCCATCCCTTGTATCCTCCCATTCCTCCCTCACTCCCATTTCCCCTTATTCTCCTCACCTATGACTGTGACTCTCCCTGTATATGCTCATAGGGTATCCAGTCTCTTCTTGGTAGCCTGCTATCCTTCCTCTGAGTACCACCAGACCTCCCCATCCATGGGATGTTGTCAAATATGGGGCGCCAGAGTTCGTGTGAAAGTCATACCCCACTCTCCACTCAACTGTGAAGAATGCCCTGGCCATCGGCTAGATCTGGGTAGGGGTTCGAAGTTTACTGAACATATTGTCCTTGGCTGGTGCCATAGTTTGAGCAGGACCCCTGGGTCCAGATCTGCCCATCATAATGTTTTTCTCGTAGGTTTCTAGGACCCTCTGGATACTTCTTTTTTTTCCCATTCTTTAATTTTATTAATTTATTCATATTACATCTCGATTGTTAGCCCTTCCCCTGTTTCCTCCCATTCTTCCCTCCCTCCCACTTCCCCCCTTCTCCTCTCCCCTATGTCTGTGACTGAGGGAGACCTCCTCCCCCTCTATATGCTCTTAGAATATCAAGTCTCTTCTTGGTAACTTGCTATCCTTCCTCTGAATGCCACCAGGTCTCCCCATTCAGGGGACGTGGTCAGAAAAGGGACACCAGAGTTCGTGTGAGAGTCAGATTTCACTCTCCACTCAACGGTGGAGAATATCCTGTTCGTCGGCTAGGTCTTGGTAGGGGTTCGAAGCTTACTGCCTATATTCTCCTTGGCTGGTGCCTTAGTTTGAGGAGGACCCCAGGATCCAGATCTGCCTGTCATAAAGTTCTTCTTGTAGGTTTCTATTTCCCCATTCTATCATGCTTCTTTTACCTAGAGTCCCAATAGGATGTCCTCCTCTCTGGCCCACTTTCCTTGTGAGTGAAGACTTGAAGGTGTTTTGTTTTGTTTTTTAAATGGCCCTTTAAAGTAATTTTGAGGAGGCAGAGAGGTTTTCCTTTGATGTTCTCCTCCTCCTCAGAGTCTTCTTTTTGTTACTTGATGTTTTGAGGCAATATCTCATACAGCCCCAGCTGGTCTAGACCTGAACATCTGTGTGGCTGATGAAAAACCTTTACTACAAGTACTTCTGCTTCTACTTCCTAAGTGCTGGGACTACAGGGATGTGACATCATGGGTGGCCCGTGTCCCTTCTTGTGTTGGACTTGACAGTCTGGGCATACCGTGTTGATAAGAAGTGGTACCAGGCTGTCCCTGGGGTGTCCTTGCTGGTACACTTCTTGACTCTCTTATTAAATGTTCAAGCCTGCTGTTCTGGGTTACCACGGCTATTTACTGCTGTTAGCTCTTCTCTACCCATGAGGAAACAGGTACAGTGTGAGCTCAGGGCCCCGCAGCGGGTAAAGGTATCGGCAGGATTTGAATGTAGGGCATTTGATCTTGGAAAACTACAAACCCTTCTGTTTATGGGGAAACGGTTCCTTTAAGATTCTGAAAGCCTCTAGGGTCACCCTCGCTCAGTATAGACATAATCCTTTCAGAGGCATTGGGGAACTTCTATTCCTGTGATTATTTACCAACTTTGCTGGGTAGGTGCAGTCATTGATTAAAAAAAAAACAAAACAAAAAACAAAAACAAAACCAAAAAACCTTTCTGAAGGCCAGATGAGAAGCCAGTTGGGGAATGCAGTCCAGTTCTGAGGGTAGACTCCTCTGCAATACTGGGAACTCTGTACAGAAGGACACAGCAGCTCCCTTTAACCTATGAGCCAGCTATGGTGTAGGCAGGGATAGCATCAGGACTTGGAAGGCATGACTTTGGGATTTTCCAGTCTTTTGATATAATCCCATCTAGACTTCGACCTTATCCCTGATAGGAGCGAAGCCACGAGACTTATTCTGCCCACTTATGACTGTCCCTTATCTCCTTCCTAGAGTTGTTATTCCCTCCATGCCTTTATGAGCACCATTCTTTCTATTTCTTTTGCCAGGTTAGCCCTTCTCACATCTTTGCATTGGCCATCTTGAACATTCTTTAGCTCCTAGCTTAGCACCCACGTTCTCGAGGAGCCTCCGCTGTGTTGTATTATGTTCTTGGTAGTATTTACGTCTTTTCAAAACAATCTTTGTACTTGTCTGATTCTTAAAGATCTGCAAGACCAAACACATCGAGTGCCACATCTTGAAAGTGGAACCGAGACTAGTTAATGGCACAATTCCTGTGTGCAGATGCAGGCCCACATCAGACAACGCATTGGATAAGCACCTGTTGAAACAATGAGTGGGTCAGTACAGCAATGAGTTATCCAGTCTGAGGGTTATCCAAGATCAAGGGATGAAAAGACAGCGGTATAAACCATTGTAACTGCCAAGCAGGCTAGGACAAATGCCAAGCAGTGCTCAGCCTAGGCCGTTCAGATGCTCTGATAGGCTCCAGCAGAAACCTGCGTGTGTAGCCGCACCAGGACTGTTCTCTCATCTGCCTCTGTCAGATCTGATAAGCGGGATGTAAGATAGTCGCTAACTCAAAATTAAAAAGCCTCTTCCCCACATTATCTTCACGTTAGTGCTGGAACCGAGTAAGTAGATTTCTTGGATGTGTGCTTGATTGGAATTGAATACAAATCAATGCCCGGTGAAGCCTGAGACTTCCTTTAGGTCTCAGGCAAAGACTTGCATCTCTGATCTCATCGGGAAGACAGTGGAGGGAGATCATCCTGAAGATGAGCCATCAACCATCTTCTGAAACATTGTCAACAGTCAGGCATGACATTGGTGGTAACAGCGAGGTAGTGTAGCGTGGGAACTGTACACGCCTTTGAAAAGCACCTTGATTTCTCTGCCATGCTTCCTTTGAGTTTCCTTGGAATGAAGTGGAGGCTGGTTGATAACGCTCAGAATCTAAAAACCTTCTGATCCCAGATAAACTTTCAAGATAAGGTTGGAATTGAGATGCCTGTTTTCACACAGGTGGGCTAGAGTATGCCACGGTCGTCAGGTTTTTCCCAAGCCAAAGGATTTCCCCAGGCACGTGTGATCATCTCTGCTAGCTACCCTTCACCCAAAAAATGTTTATTTAAATATTGTACCATCCCCTCATGCACTTTTATTATTTACCGATTTGAAAAAATGACATCATTACTTTTCTTCTGAATTTTTTAAAGCGACAATTGTGCAATTAAATTACTGAATTCATTTATATTTAATTGTGCTTTTCGTTTTAATGTGCTATTGGACGACATTTCTTTCTGGGGCTGTTAGTTTTCCATGCAACACAGAGAATCTGAGGCTATATCAAGAAAATATATTACATGGGCAAGACAAAGTCTCATTAGTGTTATTTATAGCATGCCGAAACCTCATTAGGGGAAGGTATGCTGGATTCAAAAATGCATTACCGGGAACGCTTTATTTTTTTGTGCTGGAGAAATTGCTTTTATTGTGTTTCTTTGTCACAAGTATAGTGGCTACTGGACATTTTGGTTTCTTAAAGTATGAAATAAATTAAGTTAGAAGAAAAGAGTGATTAATCCGCTGGGAAGTATTGGCTCCTCATATAAGCAGCATGGTCTACACATGGTTGTAAGGATTTCTATTTACTCATGCATTTTCTTCTCCACCAACCATTAATTTATAGCTTATTTCACCTTGAACAACAAAGCAATATTTTCAAGGCAGTAGTTCGTATTGTAAGCAGTAATAATAAGCTTTTAGTGTATTTCAAATCAGAGGTGAGTAAAACTTGAGGTACCGTCACAAATGGCCCAATTTAAGAAGGTCTGTCTTTCTAAGTGGCCATATATCTGGTCCGGTGTAAATATGTCCAGATGTGTGCTGGAAAACTGCAAATGAAGGGAGTCAACAGTGAGTTCCCACATTACCCGTCTCAAGAGGAGACATGTTCAACACATGTGGTGGCCACTCCTTGGTCAGCCGGCCTGCTGACGTGCATCGGGGGAACTGGAGTTATGATAGCTAACACTGTTTTTTTTTTCTTCCCTTGCTGCAGGGAGGATGGCAGAAGTCATTCAGACCTTGTTACTAGATCCTCTGCCCATTACCATCTGGCCTGTGGGTGTTTGTTGTCATTTGTCTTTGCGTGAAAGGCTGTATCACTTAGGTTTACTTTTCACTACAGACTCAGAGAATCCAGCTCATAGTTGGTTGCTCTCGGAGTGTATCTATGATTTAGTTCCTGGGAAGTCGGCGGTCCCAGAGTTCATCAGCACAGAGATGCCACGGAGAATAGAGGTTCTGAGCATCCCTTTCTGCTGGTGTTCTTGGGTGTGTGTTATACTGATGGCCCCATGATTTCAAGAGTGCTGCCCCAGCTCTGAGCATCATATCTACATACCTTAGATATTGTAAGCAGAAAGACCAGGGCAAAAGCCTTGTGAGTTTTGATCCTTTTACTTTCTTTTATTGAGAGGAAGCGCTTGCTTTCAGTGGCAGAGGCTTCTCCCTAGGTTTCCTTTGCCAGAATAGGGTCATTGGGTCCCTTTCTCTCTCAGATAAATAACATTAGTCAAATCACCAGCATTGAACTATGAAAGAGGGCCCCTGCCACCTAAGATCTCAGGTTCTCCGCAAGAAGGGAAGAAAGAAAGTAGGCTTATGCCATTGAAGACAACATTTTTTTTTTATCTGCTTTGTTGGCCACAAAGCAATTTATAAGCAGTTTTCTGCACAGTGTGTATTTCTACTAGTCATCTTTCTTTTAGGACCAAGACAAAACAATATTTTTGTTTCCTTTCATTAATCCATCCACCCACCTACTGAGCTCTTGCAGTGTAGCTAAAACTTGCTGTGTACATAGTAAATGTTTTGTGGATCAGAAAGATATATTACATATGGAGTCCTGATTTATTTTGAAAGTTATTTACATACGGAAGCAATTATAATTCAAGACAGATAGTATGCATTGAACTTTGAGTTCAAAGGTGATGAGTCAGGGTAGCTTTCTGGAGTAAGAGGTGAGTGAGCAGTCTGGATCTATCATAACACCCATATTTAACGCAACAGTCCTTTCTGAAGGTTTCTCACTGAAAAAAAAAAAAGGCCATGATTCTCACAAGAGTTATTTTTGACAGCTCTTTAGGACTGCACTCTTGTGGCTGCTGGTGACACGTCTCTGGTAAAGTGGTCTCTGGTTGAAAAAGGAGTGGTGATAGGGCAAGAGATGGGTCTTGACAGTCTTCCGCCTCACTTGATAATGAGTGCATTTGAATTTGTGGGTGAATTGGGCGGCTGGTTTTGATGAGATTGCTATTGGAATTATGTCACCAGTGACTCCAAGTGATGCATGCAGGCCAAGATCACTACAGCAAAAACCAAGAGAAGAAATAGAAGTCATCAGCCACATTAACGGTGACGAATGACCATGACATTGATGGTGTCACATTTCCCTCCCTCTTGGAAGCAGACAGCCCTGTACCTGGCTATGTTTCTAAGGCAAACTGGCACAAATAGCTCTTAGATGTACATCCAGATATGGCCTACTTGTTACCTACTATTTGATGTCAGGAAGCATTTAGGGCAGAGGCGCAAACTTCAAGCTTATGGGTCAAATTCACCATATGTTCATACCTTATCAGGTGTACGTGTGCTTTCAAATTTTTAAAAAATCCAACAAAAGATAAAGAATTCAGATTTATGGCTTTTCTTTATAAAGCAGAAAGATGCATAAACTCTGGGCCCACATTCTGACAATAATTACTTGGGACCAAGAGGTCCCAAACTACTTTTGTTAGGGTATATCCTCTTCAGTTGGCCACAGCACTGCCACTTGCACACCACTGGCTTTGCCTGGTTCCCCCTTTGTTCCTTCCTTAGTTTGCAGTTTCTAAGCTCAGATTTAGGCAAAGGACAACAGACACATTTCAAAACTAATTCTACTAATCTTTGAAAACCTTCAGAGCAGGGTTAACCACAGTCTTCTAAGTGTTTTGCTTTGTCTGAGTGCTTTGTCTCAAGTCAGGTGTAACTTTGTGTTTGTTAATAGTCCCCTTAACAGTGGGTTGCTGTTTTAGTCAGTTTTAAGTGGAGCAAAATTATTTGAGCACAGTTAGTCTAGTTGCATAAATTAATATTTCTTCAGATTATATGTATGATACACTCATATAATATGTGGACACATGCTGTACTGGGAGGTAATGGGAAGGCATTTAAGGCTTTCTAGAACTCTCATTAAATGGCATTAAGTGTCTTGAAAGGGTTAACACACCTCCCAAGAATGCAATTAACTTCTTTGGGGCACTGCAAATTACAATCTTGGAAAATTTGGTTGAGTTATTGCTGTTGTTACTATTGCTGTTAAATAGTAGTAATAATGGATTTATGTAGCACCTTGACACCACAGAGCTAAAAACAATTACATTTAAATATCAATTTAATTTAATGTGAAGCCATGTTTTGTCTAATCATTGTAGCTAATTGAGATCCTTTAAAGGCCGTTTCTATAACATGTTTACTCATAGTCTGGTAGCAAGTTAGCTGTTAGGAAGTTTCTTGCATAAAGTGTCCTACATTGTGAATTTGTGTGTGTCTAAAGCTATCTTTTAAAGTGTATTTCCTATCTGGTGTGTGTATAATGAATGACCTGCTAAAGATTGGAAATGCCAGGAGAGAGAGCCTACCTTGGAACTGACTATGTCTGGAGGTTGGTCATGAGGGAAAGATGAAGGCTTCAAATAATGAAACCAATATATACAACAGTGCAAAAGGAAATTGGCTTGATGAGCTCTTTTGTCCAATAGGTATCCCTATTAATGATCAATCAGCGTTCAGTAGGTATTCAGTGATCAAACAGTATTGCAGAGAGTAATGTTTGCTGTTAGCTCCCCAGAGTGATGGAAGATATGTGATCACAAAACAGCAACGAGAAAAGATTGAATACCTCACATGCTTTTTGCTCTAAGCCTCGAAAACTAAGGAATAATGGAAAAAGCTAAACTCAATGGGAAATAAAAACAACATTTACATTGCTTATGTATAATGACTGCCCCTTCTGGGCTTAAATCAGAAGGCCTGAGCCTGGTGCTGTGGCTCACACCTATGACCCTAAGCACCTGGAAGGTTCAGATTGAAGGATCATTGGTGGCAGCTAGGGCTATACTGAGAATTCCAGGCTACCCTGGATTATAGAGTGAGATACTGGCTAAGCAAAACCAAACAAAAAGGCCTGATTTTTAGGCACAAGTCTTCCACTTTTTAAACTGTGGGTCCTTAAAGCAAATTATTAGATATTTTGGCTTTTTTTTGTCAGCTTCCTATTTGAAAATAAAGGCAGACCTACTGTATCTCCTAGGGTTAAAATCAGGTGCTATCTATGTGGTCTCATAGTGCTGGGCACATCAGAGATAGCTATTATACTAGCCACGTGTTAGTGTTCTTTTACAAGGAAAACACATCCTTTATGTTATATGTCAAGACTCTTCTAGAATGGCCAATACTATTGCACTAAGTTTAGGAAATGATCTTACTATTACTACCTGAGAAAATCGGCTTTGTCTGAGAATGCCCGAGTCCCTGCTGGTACCTCAGCCTTCTTTGCTATTAAATTATCTTCCTCATGATTTTGTGATTCTTGTTGTTGATAGAGATGGACCAAAGGCTGCAAGTCCCACAGTACTCAACTCACCAACTTAGCCAAGAAGAGGCTTAGTATGTGTTGCTAGGGCTGCATAATAGCCTGTAGCTGATTTCATGTTCAGGGGAACCTAAAACCCATTTAGCTGAGATATTTCAAAGCAAAGAAAAGTCTTCCAATCTCATGGGTTTTTGCTGTTGTTGTTGTTTGTTTTCTTTTGGTTTTGTTTTTTGGTCTGGTTGTTTTTTACCACGTTTGAACCTTCACCATCTGTAATACGTTCATTGGTCTTTCCATTTAACCAGTCAAATGAGTAGAGTAGAACAGATGGTTAGGTGTGGCTCTTGGCATCCAGGCCGAGGGGCTGATGCACAGCTAAGCATGGGGCAGGGTTAGTAAGTGGGGGTGGGGTAGGGAGAGGAAGCGCAGTCTGTCAGCACCCGTGAAGAAGGAGGGCTTTGTGAGCACAATCCTCACTCCTGCTGGGAGACCTTTGCTGCGAAGCTCTCCTCTCCTCAGATCCCATCTCTGCTCTAGGCTTAGGGGGCTTCCTCCTCCTTCTCTCCTGTGGGATGTTGAACTCCCCTGTAACAGGTGGTGGAGGATCTCTGGCACTGTGCCACCATTCCCAAGGAGGTAAAAGCGGACAAGAGAACGCAAGTTCGCCCGCCCCCACTTCTCTCTCTCCCTCTTCTCTCACGTCGTTGACCTTGCATTTCCCCTATATATTTTTTGCTCATATTTGTGTAGACACCTAGGAAAGGAAAGACATATGAGCTAAATCTACACCACTACTCCAGGTCTGTCTTCAAGGTTGATTGTTGGAGGATCAATAATTGAACAGCAAGCTCTAAATATGAAGTGCCATATAAATGCTAAATAGACCTGTTATTGATGGAGATTCTGATGTTCCAGGTAGCAGGAGGTGAGATCGGGATAGAGCACTGGTTCTCAATCTTCCCAACGCTGGGACCCTTTACTACAATTTCTCAGGTTGTGCTGACCTCAAGCCTACAATTATTGTGTTGCAATGCTGTAATTGTAGTTCTGTTCCTGTTACAAATCATAATGTAAATATCTGGTATACAAAGTATCTGAAATGTGACCCCCCCAAAATACAGTAATATGTAAAAGGACAAATGGCATAAAGTGTCAAGGAGAAAAATAAAGCAGAGAAAGGAGTGAGAAGTTGGGGGA
Organism: Acomys russatus; assembly: GCF_903995435.1. Lineage (NCBI taxonomy): Eukaryota > Metazoa > Chordata > Mammalia > Rodentia > Muridae > Acomys > Acomys russatus. Next base: position 41,893,731 of record NC_067158.1, on the reverse strand, counting down.
TAGGTAAAGTTGGGAATGATTAGATAAAACCTTGTTGGAACATATTTTAAAATTTGACACCTTCCAAATTAAAATCTATTTCAATCCATAGTAGAGAATATCTTTTATGTTACTTAAATGTCCCTTTTCTGAATGGGATTTTTAATGTGTGTGTATGGGGGGTATGACACGTGATGACACATGCCTATGTATGAATATGCTCTCGTGTGTATATGTACATGTGATGTTTTTATACCTCTAGAGTCAGGTTTTCTCTCCTGACCCCCATAGTACTTCCACAAATCTACTGATACCGTTTCCATGATGCCCCATGCTTTCAGCCCCCTTCCTGCTTTTACAGTTTTCTTTCAACATGTCTCTTTTGGTTACTGAGTCGAGCAGCATCTTTCAACCTGCATGAGAGCCAGGGACCCTCTAGCAATACCACATTCAAAGGTCCTTGGGAATTGTTAAAAGGAGTGTAGGCTGCAAGCATGTCACGAGGTGTACAGAGCCGACACATAAGAAGCCAGGTTCTGTCATCAGCTCTGAGGCTCCCTAGGAGTGACCTCATCTTTTTAGGTCCTCATGCTCTTATCTGTCGAATGGGCATGATAACTCCTTTCCTAGAAAGCCTTGGTGGAAATCCAAGAGTGGACCCATAGATAACATTTGTGCATGCGTCCCATCATGTAGCCTATCACAGGAGGGGTTAGTCTCTCATCTCCTAATTCTTTCCTTCACTTGCAGTTTTGAAAGACAACACTCTTTCAAATTAGCATTGCTATGTTCTGACTAGAGTTAGATCATGGACTCATCTGGTTTATAGTTCTCAAACGACTCCTTCTTAATCAAGGGAAGGGATCTGCTTTTTCTTCTCTCTTTTTTAAGGAGTGAAATTTGCCAGAGAACTCCTGTGCACAAGGAAAGGAAATTAACGTTCAGCTTATTGCCGAGCCAAGGAGGAGGCTGGAGTCTGTCCACCCTACTCTCCTTTGACACCAACTCCTAAGACAGCAGGAAAACCCCAGAGCCACTGAGTGCCTTTAGAACAGCGGAGCAGTGCATTATGGGAGAGGAGCTGACTCTAATTGTTCCCCGAATGTCATAGGAGTGTGCGCAGGTTCTCTTTGCAAACAACCATCACCCCTTGCTTTCTTCCCAGAAAACTGCTGTCGTGAAGAACTGTCTCAACCAGCCTGCTCCAGTCTCCCTCTGTGTGTGTTCTGTTATGTCTTGCTTTCCTGGGTCACAGTAGCTTTCTAGTAACCCAAGGAGGTTTTCATCACCTTTCATCTTTGATGACATACTTCCGCAGTCAGAACTCCTCTATAACCCACTATCACCTGCAAAACAGAGCACACAGGATCTGTGTGATATTAAGCCCTTTTGGACATTAAGTTGTATAAATGCTCTAGACCTTTCAACCTGTGTATTTAAAATTGACAGTGTCCATGAACAACTAGAGAAAGAAACCAAAACTAAAACCAAAACCCTAGTGGCACTACTAGGACCACCCTGCCACCTGCACTTGCAGTGGGTAAGATGAGGAAGATCTAAATTGCAGTAACGGCAGCAAGGGCGTGGCATTCTCTCTGTAATCGGCTTCTTAAATAGTTGAAGGAGTACTTGTACATGTCTTCTGTGGCCCTCTGTGTTATTTGTCTTCAGAAGCCGCTGGAGCATGCACAATTCTGTTTACCCTGAGCCTCAACAAATGAAGACATAGGGAGAAGAAGGGTCACTTGAATTTGAAGTCTAGTCAGGTTAAAAAAAAAAAAAAAATGGTATGAGCTAATACAGTCTACTAATTAATAGATTAAGCCCTTTGAAAAATGAAAACTAATATAGAAATGAGTTTTTATTATCTAATTCCCTAATGTGTTCTTTTTAGTTTTTATAAATGATGTACTTATGCCATTACAATATATTTGTGTTCATTAATAATTTTGCCAGAGTAGAGACAGTGTCCTGTTGGAATTACATGTGTACTTGGCCTTCTTTTATTGTGGCATTCCAAGGAAAGCTATGCCAGCTTTTATTTTCTTTCCAAATAGAGCCACATCACAAAGTGCTAAAAAACAAAAACAAACAAACAAACAAAACAACAAAACAAACAAACAAACAAACAAAAAAACCACTGGGTGACTTAAAGCAACCCCCATTTGCTCATTCCCATCAATGTGAGGGTCTCAGCTCTGGCTCAGCGGATATCAGCTGGCCTCATTGTTTTGTGCCTGAGCTCACTACCTGGCCAGATAGTCAGGTGACCTCAGGGAAGCTCAGGGTTGTTCTTTTGTTGAGAGCAGAAGCGGAAGAGAGAACAGAATGGGCAAGGCTAAAGTAAGCCACAAACTACCACGCGTTCAAGGACTGGGTGTATAAAATCGACCATCCCACTCCTTGAGAAAAGTGGCAGAGTTGCAAGGGCAAGGGTGTGGGTGTGGATAAAGGCAGATACAGCACTGGTATAGGTTTCTAATAGATCTCCATGCCTCATTTTTTTTTTTTTTAAAGATTAACAAATCAAGGAAGATGCCTGAAAGATCACAGCTTCCTCTTTCCTGCTTGAGACTTAGGTTGCTAGGGAACAATGCTGAATGCTACTGTCCGACCTGTCCCTGAGATGGAAGTCAATCTTTTCAAGCTAATTCTACATTCTGTTCTTTTCACGCCCTCTTAGCTTCTTATCTTCCTGCACAGGAAATGATAGATCACTTGATTTGTTGCCTTGCTGTCTATAATGAATAGAGAAGAGACACTGGGAAGTTCATAGAAGACAGATGCGTAAAGAAACTTCTAGGTTGACTCTTCCTTGGTGTGTTTTATGAAAGAAAAAAAAAAGTCTATAAGAGAGAGGAACATCTAGGGCTATGCTCTCTGGTTTGAGAAAGATCTAACTAGGTGAGTGAAGGAATGTGGGTGGGGGGGAGCAAACGGAAGCACTGATCTGGGGTATTGGAAGGTATGGGAAGGAAAGGCTGATCAATAGCTATTTTTCAAGAGTGGAACATAATTTGTGTCTGCTGCTGAAATGACTTAGTGCTTCTTAGTTAATAGCTGTGAGCAATCCCTTCAGCTCGGTCTTCTCCAGAATGTTTGCCATCAACAATTCTCAAAGGTTGCGGATGACTCACAGCCACCAGCCACCGTGAGTAATGCCTTGGAACTTTGTGAGCTGGGGCCTCTCTGAAAACCTTTCCTGTGGACTTCCTGCCTCTGCAGTTCAGTCTTCTGCCAGCAGGGCCCTAGCTCTGCCAGCAAATATGCCATCTTGTGTTTTTTAATTTCCCTTTTTAAATTAAGGCTTTCCTTGTCTACCCACTTAGCTCATTCTTAGGCTGTATGAACATAGAACCTTCTTGCTGATTGTTCCAAATCCTGATAATTGGCAATTACTCGGACAATGAAAGCATGGTGCTCCATCTATATGCCTAGCTGCTCAGGTGCACAGGCCAGCTTGAGAGATGCACCACTCATCTGCTAACGTGTGTGTGTGTGTGTGTGTGTGTGTGTAGGGGGCATGCTCGTGGACATGTTTCTGTGCCCGTGTACATCTATGTATGTGTGTGTGGAGGTGAGCAGTCAAAGCTGCCTGCCTCCCTCAGTCTCTCTTGGGAGAAGATTTTTCACTAAACCTGATGCTTACCCATTTCTCAGATTGTCTAGCCATCAGGCCCCAGGGATTCGCCTGTTTCTGACCAGCCCCCATGATCTGGAATTACAGACTGCAGCTAAGCACACTCCAGCATGCCCCGTTTTTTACATTGGTGCTGGGGATAGGAATTTCAATCTTCATGGTCACAGGACAAACACTTAGCCAATGGGCTCTCTCCTTACTCCCTTTACGTTAATTTTTGCCCACTGCTCCTTTTCTTTTCCTATTGTTTCCGTCTCTGAGTCCTTCCCTGTGTCTTAGGTTAGAAGTATCCCCTAACTTTTCACTTTGCTCTCTGCGGTTCAGAAGTGACAGCTCTCTAAGATAGGGACAGAAATAAAGTCCTATTAAAAAGAGAATCCATTGTCTTCAAGGCTGCATATTGACTCCGCTAATTGAAGGGCAGTGGCGTCTGCAGGGGTTTCTCACTTTGCCCAGCAGTGAGAACCACAGAGAATTCTGCAAAGCCGTTGATGCCAAAAGGGAAGTTATTCTTACCTTACTTACCCTCCCTGGATTCTAATATTATCCAGACCTTTCTGCCAGAAGAGGGGCTGCATGACCAGCTTCGGGCATGCGAAATGAGTGGACGTGTGCAGATGTTGTCACGTGAGTTTTATGCACTCACTGCATACTCACCACAGAGTAGGCCCCTATATCCATGTTAAGATAGAGCAGCCCCCATGAAGAATGATCCCCATTTTACAGATGGGGAAAACTGAGCCTCGGGGTAGAGCTGTTAGTTACCCAAATTCCAAGGACAGCTGGTAAACCACTGTGCGTGGCTGCAGCTACATTACCGAGTGTCCTGTCAAGTGTCACAGATTCCCTTCTTTAGCGTCAAATAGCTCTCCAGACTAGGCTTCCCAGGCTTACACTTTGGAGGAGAGGCATCCCAGTTAATTCCTGACCTTTGGCACCTGGGCTCAGGTATTTTGAATCCATTCCCCCACCCCCACTCCTTATCCGTGACTCCATTCCTTGTTTCAGATGCTGTCTTCAGCTTCCTGTCTACTCTGATCCCCATCAAATGAGGCTTCACCCCTTTCCTTTCTGTTCTTGCCTTTGGCCTCTGACAATTCGCTTACTCATAGAATTACCTGGCACCCATGCCAACAAGGTCGTTGCATCCTCTGCTCACTTCATCCTGCCTGGCACTGTGCCTGCCCATCACAAATAATACATATTTGCTCAGTGAATTGAATCTCGGTTGATTTTCCTCTGATAGAGACCTTGGTAAAGTCAGAGGCCAGATGTGGGAGAAGGTGGTTGATAGAGGAGAGTTTGTACTTGGGAGCTATGCCACATTTTCTAACCAGGGCCAACACAGACTTTTCTCCAGGTGACACCTTGAGAAGCAATGTCTGTGGAAAATAATAAGAAGCAGAGTATGCCAGCATTAGAACAGCCACCGTGGCAAGCCTCTGACCAAAAGGGAATCTGGTGGAGTTTTAAGAGCGCGTGCTACTTAAATTCTCTTCATGAGTAAGACTCAACTAGGAAGAAGACAGAGACTGTTTCAAGATTCCTCCTGGAAAGCTATCCTATCTTTGATTTTTTAGAATGTCTTCAAGAGATTTATGTCTATTTTTAATATGCGTGAGACATGCTGTTGTAAGGAGAGCTAAATATAGGGGTCATCATATCCCCCTTTCTTTTATTCATTGGCCTTAATCTTCTAAGGAGAAAAAGAAAACATTCAGACACGTTTTTACCCCAAGTATCCGTGACGTTTGCCCGGATGGATCCTGGGGAAAGGGGATTCATAAATATTGTGTCGGAAGAAAAGATAATGAATGGATCCTTTTTGGAGGAAAAAAATGCTAAGTGGGAGTGTATTTATGTTAAACCTCCCCAGTCTGCGGAAGAGTTCGAGGTAGTCCCTCATGTCTTACTCAGGGGCCTTTGGGGACAGCAGTCAGCCTGTGTTACTAGAGCGAGCCTCAATCCCCTACCAACGGAATCCAGAGGCACAGGGTTCTCAGCCAAAAATAACACACAGCATCAAAGCTGCAGCGATAATTCTGGTTCGTTTTATACTGACAAGGCTTTTTCTTTCTTTTCCCTTTTTTTTTTTAAAGGTGGCATTAAACACATCTTAAAAGCAAACAACTTTGTGAGTACTCATCAGGCCAGCGGGACAGACGTGCCTGCACTTCCTTCAGCAGCTGGCACCCCAGGCTCGGTGTTGGAATGTCTCCCTCCCCCTCGTCCTCTAATTCCTTTTATGCCTTTGTGTGTGCCACATGCTCTCAGGCTCAAGCCTGTGTACCTGACTGAGGGGACTCCCACAGCCCCAGGATTTTTAATGAGGCTTGGAACTGTCCCCGGAAATGCATCCTAAACGTGGTACAAGGGGCCTTCCTCCCCTTGGTCTGTGGTTGCCAATGGCTGATTACAAAGAAAAGGCAGCAAGGCAAGAGAGGGAAGGGCCTGCGGGACCTCTCTGCTCCACCCCTTTAAAGTCAAGGGAACTTTGGAATGAATAATTTAACTTCTCCATGACTCAGTTTCCTCATCTGTGACCCGGGGATGCTGATAACATTTTACAGAGTTGTTTTAGAGATTTAAGTGCACAGCAGGTTTTGAGTAGCGGCCAAGCGCGATGCTTATGCATCCAGTTTCACCATTGGAGCAAAAGGTGTGGCCAGTGGCCCTTAGCTTTCTGCTCAGTTTCTATACATGACTGCAAGCTCCTGGCTTCGTATATAATTGGCTTTCTGTATCCATGGGTGCCATAGCCACGGATCCAAGCCGGTACAGAGCAAAGATATTAGAAACGATGCGTTTGTACTCAACGTGTGGTGACTGTTTTTCTACCTATAATTCCCTAAGCAAAATAATGTAACAACTATTTACGCAGCATTTCTATTGTATTAGGTATGATAAGTAATCTAGGTATGAGTTAAAAGTTTACAGAAAACTGTACACAGGCATATGTAAATTCAACATTTTGTATGTGGGGACTTGGGTATCTGCTGATTTCAGTATCAGAGGAACACCGGGGCCAACTCCTGCAAGGACACCCAGAAAGGCTTTTATTTGCTGTTTTAACTGCGTCCTGGGGGGCATAGTCTTGGCTTCATTTTCTTCCCAAGTCTTCAGGTCTGGTCCCCAATGTTGCTTTAAGCAAGATGACAATTTCAGTTTTAAATAAGAAGGTGTGTTCAGAAACATAGTGTTCAAACTCCAACTCCCCCCCCCAACCCCCTCATCCTATTCCCAGCAGACATCCTATTCTCTACCTCCCAAGCAGCTCCTCACTAAAGAAGAGAAGCCCACAGCTGGAAACGGCACAGCTTCTTCCAACAAGGCAGAAATCAGAAGGTCTCACTCAGGCAGCCCGCTTTACATCCAAGCCTTTGGAATTCAGTCTCACCCGCTCTCTAAACTTCTCTAAAGAAGCCTTGCTTTTCAATCTCTCTGCTGTTTAGTTTGAAAGACTCCTTGCATCTTTGCAGGCTTTGGGTTGGCCGGCATCTGAGAGGAACATTAGGGGAAACAGGACCCATGAGCTATTAGAAGAGCCCTCATTCTTGTATCTGTTCATACAAATCCTTGACTGAACTCCAACAAAGGAGGCAATCCCGATCTGTGTGGCTCTGCTGTTCTGTAGACATCTGTGGATATTTGGGTATGGGACTGAGTCTGCTGGATTTTGTGCTAACTCAGGGTGGGAGGGGGCAGGAGGTGGCACAGTATCCACAGTAAGTGTGGTTGAGGACATGGAGAATGAGCCTTGTCCAGCAGAGAGCTGGGCTGGGGTGCATTCCTAGAGTAGGTTGGGCAGGTTTGATTCTGTGTAAACAACATGTTATTTACAGATGCAACCATTTTCTTGCTTGGCTGGTTCATAGTACAGTGAAGGTAAAAATGCATTTTCTTATCTGTCAATCATTATGCCCTAACGCCATGCTTAGCACACAGTAGGTGTTTGGTATATGCTTTTTGAATGTATAAACACACACCAGTGGTTTAAAGGTATGAGCGTCTAGCCTTGCACAAGTTTATTTATGAACCAAGATGCCTTGATTTCTGGTACAGGATGGTATATATCTGCAGTGTAGTACTCTGTTAGGGGTTGAGAATATATAAGTTTGAGTGCTGAAATCTAGTTTGGTCTATCTGTCAATTTATAGTTTGTCTGATAACTCCTGGAGGCACATTTACACTCTAAAGTAAAGTAGTTTAAATAAATAGTAGAATTTGTCTCTTTGCTCTTACCACCTACCTGTTCTCTGAAAGTGTTAAAAATAAAAGTGCAGGCTGAATTTCACAGATTCCAGGTTAATACAGGGCCAGGATCTGTAAATTGTAGCTTATTTGTTGTAGAATTTTTTTTTTTTTTAAGTATGGCTGTTCTGACAGAGGCTGGAAAGTACAAGTTCAGCTCTTATTTTGTAGTTTCTGTCATGATCATGCCTGAGGGGGAAAATGAACATCTATGCTTGTCACAAATGCCCTTACCTCTAAATTATATTGTTTTCCTGTGGTTTTAAGGCAGACCCTTGATGTTACTCTAACTTGGTTTGCACAGTTTAATTTATTTTAGTTGGTAAAGATTATTCATCACTCATTTAATTCCAAGGTTATCTATCGATTCTTTTTTCCTCATTTGGTATTTTCTGACATTTTGTGGCACTCAATATTGATTTATACAAAAATCAGTCATCTGAATGTCCAGAGGAAGTGTCGTTTGCTTGTCATCAGCTGTTTTTCTAAACTAATAAGTGGGATGGCCGTGTATGTCCAGGGTGTTGAGTGATTTAAGGTCCCAAGCCCTGCCCTTCACATCAACTGTGTAATTTGTTAAGAAATCCTGTACAGAATGCTGAAACAGAGATCATAGAGTAGACTCGAGAGCTACATTCTTCTACATCATGGTTGTCAGTCATTCCCTTCCTAGGCTGCCTTAAATCTATACCCTAATTTACAAGCAGAGAAAGACAAAGAAGGGAAAGGAAGTGTGGGAGGAAGGTAGTGCAGTAAAAGTAGATTGTGAAGGCAGCTCCCCCACGACAGCCCCCAACCCACTGCCTCTTAAACTTAAGCCACCAACGCTGTTAAAATGCACACGGAATTCTAGAGGTCTGCAGAGTTGGCTCTAGAATCTGTATTTCTTGTCAATTACCTCCTTCAGATACTGGCCTATAACTTTGAGTCAGGTGGCATTAGCACATCTTCTGAGAATATTGTCATCTTAAGCCATCGTTTTTTCTTTTTCTTTTTTCTTTTTTGAGATGCAAGACTGTATCTTGTGACATTGGGATATTTATTAGTCGTGTGGGATAGAGAAGAAAGATGCCCCACCCCCAACACACAGTGGAGCAATCATAAGAACCTAGTATGTAAACCCACTGGATTCCTGTCAGCAACCAGCCATCAAACAAATTCAGTGGGGTTGGACAGAGTTAATTTTCATAAGCCTTTAAATTCTTTTTTTTGTAAAAATGGTTTTGGGCCCAGGGAAACTTGGGCATCTGTTACCTCTGATCCACGCTCTTCTGAGAGGCTCTTATTGCATACTTTCTAGGACCAGATGCTAAGAGTTTAACTCTCCAGGATGAGTTAGAAAGACTTCTGCTTTAGTGTTAGGCAAGCAAGCTTTTGCTATCATCCTCAGGAGTATTTGGAGTTTCATAGTCCATCACAAGAGGGTCTGAAGCAGACAGGGAGGTCAAGTTTTTAGGCAGCTGGAGGACCTTAGGGTGAGAGAGGAGGCTTCTAACTTGCTTCCACTACTTCCTTAGTGGCTGCTCGTTTTGCTTGTTCATAGATCTGCACGCACCCCCCCCCCTCCAGCCCACCACTCTGCTCTTTAGCTTATTGGCTACATTTTTTAGTGGTGGGGGCATAGGACTGGTGATGTTGTTTAAAGCCAGCTCTTCCAGGAAAGCATTCTGGAGATGTCATTTCCACTGTGCTTAATATTTACCAGGTCTGTACTCAACTGTTTGAGGCTTTTTGATGTCCATCAGAGTCAGGAACAGGATATAAACACACTAGAAGGCGAAAGCTATTTTTACACTAGATTGGAAAGGGTGGAGTTGAACTTAATTCTTTCTGAATGAGGGACAGATTCATCTGGAGAGAAAAAACTAAGGTCTTCATCTATAGGATGGTCTTTTATAATGTTTGGCTTTGTGCTCAGATGTGTCAAGGTAATTCAGACACTGGGTAAGTCTGACATCTGTCAATACATGTCTCCTAAATCCTTCTGGCTATAGGTAGTCGGCATTATTGTTACAGTTATAGAAAAGCACAGGCATGACTAATTAATTGATACCTACATGGCATAGATCCACACGGTTATAGGTACAGCTAAGCTGTCTCTCATTTAAGGGCTGAAATGGGTCTGTTCCTCAGTTTGAGTATTTGGATCTTCTCCTTTCTATCCTTGCTTGTTGCATATAGGTTAGGAAAAAAGTCTAAGTCTGCCATTTTTTTTTTTTTTTAAAATAAAAAAGTCTGCCAGGCAGTGGTGGTGCACACCTTTAATCCCAGCACTTGGGAGGCAGAAGCAGGCTGATTGCTGTGAGTTCAAAGCTAACCTAGTCTACAAAGCGAGTTCAGGACAGTCAAGGCTACACAGAGAAACCCTGTGTTTGAAAAACCAAAACAAGCAAACAAACAAAACAAAACAAACAAAAAACAAGTCTTATTCTGTGTCATTGAAAGTGGCACATGACCAGTTAATCTTGCAGCTGATCAAGTTGGAGAGTCATAAATCACAAACAGGACAGACCTTTCAGGTTTTGCTTAAGGTACAAAAATGCACATTGGCTACCGTGCTGCTACTGGAGGCATGGCTGTTGGTCTGAGTGTGAGCCCATGGAGCGCTACGCTCACGACGTTCCTGTGTAATCCTTAGTGCAGCCTTTACAATTTCAGTTTCAGGGGGAGCGAATTAAAAGTCATCAGATGCTAACCAACCAGCTGACAATGGAGTCTGGGTAGTTTGTATGAGCCTCGGCTTCCCTGGAGTGATTCTTTTATGGCCAATTTTATTTATGGAGTCATTCCATAAAGAAGAATCCACTGGACTTGTTTTTATAAAAGCAACAAGTCCCATTCCATGCAAACTCATATTTTATAGATATAATTATTTGATTAAATTGTGTAATTACATTAGCAGCACTATTGGCACAAACAGGATTGGGAGCAAACACAGATGACTCTTGGCACTCACTCAGTGCAAGATGGAGGCTGTGAGTACACCAGAGCTGCTTCTGCCAATCACAGGTCTTTCATCGGCCATGTGGCTGTAAGTGTGAGCACTTCCATTTAGATACTGTATAGAGAGAATGGCAGCATAATTATCCCCATGAAACAGCGAACCTGAGTCCTACACTTGAGTTTTCTGCTGAAATACAATGATTGTAGGGCCAGAGGTGTGTTTCAGATCCACAGCTCTCAGTGACAGCTGGCTTTTCCTTTTTTTTTTGTGAGTCAATACACAGATACCTCTGAGAGTGCAGCTTCAGTAGATCATTAGACTTCGCGTCGCTGTTATTGCCAGCAAAATGCAAAGCTAAAAACAGAACTAAAGCTACAAGGTTTATGGGGAACATGTGCTGTTCCTGTCTTCATGGGTTGGAAATTTTTACTAAAATGGATTTAAAGTGGAATATATAATAAAACAGGCAGTGCAGACTTCTGTAGTCAGACAGAAGTTAAGTACAAGGGCGTACAGCAGTCTATGTATGAGAAAGTCAGGCACATGCTCCCATGCCTACAGACACCTTGGCTTTCCGCTCCTTTTGCTCAATGTCCTCCTAAGCCCTCCATGGGAGTTTCTTTTCATCTCTTCTGTCAGATTGAAGATATGCATCTCATAGAGCAGAGTGCCCTCTTCCAGCGGCATCCAGCCCTGTAGAGTGTGTAGTTAATTCTCCCGGAAATCACTTTATGGTTTTAGTCATTAAATGAAGTACCCACCCACATTTATTCTGTAAGTTAAAGGAATTTTCCTTAAAATCAAGGGAGGATTGACTGATTCACTTAGTATAGAATTTTCCTTTTATGAGTTTTTATATGCAACTTTTTCATAAGGGAAGCGTTACAAATTCCAAAGTCCTTTCCATTTCTTATTAGTCAGCATGTTTGTAATATGCGGCTTTATCTTGAGGGAAAAATAGTGAGAGTTTTCCATTACTTTTTGACATCAACTTAATATTATTTTCTCTATGGTACCGGTAGCAGAACCACCTCACTGAGGGCCCAACTCCCAATGTAATAAACATGTATTGTTTATTCAGAGGCAAGGGAGAGTAGATGAAAACATTTATAATGTACCTGGATCCTTCTACTTAAAGATTACCTTTTAGAATATATATTTGAAAGCAGGATACATTGGTCTGCTTAGGATGCTAGCGAGAAGTCTATAGTCAAGATGGCTCAAACACCAGTAATGCATTGTCTCCCAAGCTGGAGGCTGGAAAACTAAGACAAGGATGTAAATTGGGTTGGGTCCTCCTGTGGACTCCAAGGGAAGAATCTGGTCCACCTTGTTTCCCATCTCCCAGTATTTACTGGCAATCTTTACAATCCTGGCTAGTAGATACATCATCTTGACCACAGTCTCCCCTGTTCATAATGTTCTCCTCAAGTCCATTTGTCTCTGTACCCAACTTGTATAAGGATGTCACTGACACTGCATCAGACCCACTTCAACAATCTCAATAAATATGATTATCTTTGCAAAACCCCTGTCTCCAAATATGGCCAGGTTCTGAGGCATTGAGGGTTAAGACTCTCATTTAGAGTTTAATACAATGCAACCTGCAGAACAGGGAACAGTATAAGCATTTTTCATTTGAAAACTCTACAAACTGGAAGACTCTCAAAGTAATGTCTCCAGGGTGAGGAATTAAGAGGTGTGAGAGCTTGAAATGGAAGCCTCCGGGTTCTTGAAGTTCAACTTCAGCATGAGATCTGTTAGAGGCATCTCTGTGGCTTTTCTTACCTACTGTTCTCATAGTTGATTATCACTGAGTGAAATAGTTATCAGAGAGAGAAGCAAAACTGATGGTTTGTCTGTAAGACTAGCAAGTAAGAGCCCAGCTAGTAAGAAATTCCTTTGTTCACCTATATACTCTTGTTATGTTTACACTGGGGAAAGTGTGCTTGACTTTATCAGCACTGGATTCATATGGGCTCCATTTATGATTAAAGGCTTTGTTTTGCTTTCGCTAACATCCTTGCTAAGTGATGAGTAGTATTAAAGTCATGGTATTCTGAGTCCGCCTTCAGAGACAGAGGGACACTATTGTTGAACACATCCTCTTCCTTTTTAGAAATCATATTCTGAGACATCCATATAAAAGGCCACAGTTATTTCTTTAATTTTATAGTAGGAAAATATCAAAGCTGTCCAACACGGAGGAAATAGCAGAGAGTGAAGTGTGGATAGGACCAACCGGACTCCAAATTAAACCTATTTTATGGTGATGCTGCAAGTGGGTCCAGTGCTTGTGATCTATACTGTAGCTGTGTTAGATTTCATGTCATCCTTAGCAGTCTGTATGTTGGTCAGGTTAGGCTATGCTGTGCTAATACGCAGCCAAGGGTATTTATTTCTTGCTTATATAATGCTGGCTGTGACTCTCAAAGCGATTCTTCTCCATGAGCTGGCTCAGCATCTGCCTCTGTTTTGATGTTGGTGTACATCTAATCAGGGTGGCTCCCCTGTCGCTGCAGTAGAAAGTGGGGGCAGTCTGAGAGTCAAGTGCTAGGCATAGAGACCTACATATAGAAAACAATCACTGTTTTTCTTATATGTCCTTGTCCCAACAGGACTAAGGGTGTTTCCGTATCAGGGAGTTCTGACTGCCTAGAAAGATAGTGGCATCTAAGGTGACATGATAGCAAGGGCTATAACTAGCATGAAGCAGGCATTTGAGTTAGGTCTCTGACAACTGCTGGTCCAATCACCGAGGCCAATGCCTTCCTCTGTCTTGGATTATTTCTCTGCAAATCAGAAGCATAATGATGACGTCAGAGACTGTGAAGGAGACACGAGATGAGCTTAATAAAGGAAATGACGGTACTGGGTGCTAAGTCTATGGACCATCAGTACTGGTTGCTCTTCTCGGAATGTGGATGGTTTTGTATGAGATGATCTGCCTCTATTTGCAGAGCTACATCACTGGGGATGCTATAGTCACTCCTGGGGCACTGAAAATATGGAATACGCTTGAGGCTGGCAACCAGGGTGGAGAAATGACCTGAAGATTTCTTTTTGGGTTTTCTAAAGAAACTAACAGTTTTTGACCCAGAAAGCAAATTATTCCGTAGAGGCTTGAGGGCATGAGTTGCCACGATCTTTTAAGTATTTGTAGGGGTGTACTAAATACACTGTAGGCTTCATTCTTATTCCTTACATGATTAAGAAGCATTATATCCACAGGTAGAATATGCAAGAAGGGACCCGATCACAAGGGACCAATCATAAGACAGGGTTGGCAGGAATCCAGCAGCAGATGACGAGATTAAGGACATTTTAAACTATTCTTTGTAGTTGACTTCGGTGATTCATTCATTCATTCATTCATTCATTCATTCATTCTCTCTCTCTCTGTCTCCCTCTTTGACTCTGTCTCTCTCCCCCTTTCCTTCTATGTGTATAGTTGTGTGTGTACATGTTTGTATGTATTTATGTGTGTTTGTATGTGTGATGTGTACATATATATGTTTGTACATGTTCATGTGTGAATTCTGTGCTTCTAATTTGGCTGCTCAATGGAAGCATGCAGAAGTTTTTTTTTCTTAAATAAAAACATCAGTTTTAAGTCACACATGGTGTATTACATTTATAATCCCAGTGTTTGAAAGGCTGAGGCAGGAGGCTCATAAATGCAAGTTCAGCCTAGACTACATAATACAAAATGAAAACAAAAAAATAACAGTCTTTGAGCTCTACTATTGCCCAATTAAATATAAGCCCCTGGGAAGCAGCCCTGGGTTCTGTCAAGCAGAAGACACCTCTGCAGAAGGAATGGTTATGAAATAGGGTAGCTGGCTGTTCTGTTTTGACTTAGGCTGGCTCCCCTTTTGGATGTTCAGACTGACATCAGAGATCTTTTTAGTTGTGGGCATGGGAAAGGGCTGAGGCTCACAGTCAGACTGGTGTGCTTAGTGCAGATACTTTGGAGGCAAGGTTTGGAAATACTAGGATTCAACTGTAGGAATCAGTCCATCCTCACCTGGCTTTCAATAATGCATGCTTATTGGCAGCTGAGTGATTCCTGTGCTACCGTTTCAGGGAGATATGTTCAAATGAGACGTTTCTACCCTATAAAGGAGATTATTTATTCGAAAATTCACTAGCCCACAGATACAATCCTATTGAACAATGCAAATTCTGGTGTGTGTGTGTGTGTGTGTGTGTGTGTGTTTACAAACCACGAAGGCATGTGCCTTTGGAGAATATGGGAAGAACTGTCTATTTCCAGAGCATAGAGCCTGCCTCCACACTCCCCTGACCTTTACATCAGAGGCCCTGGAGCTTGGCTCCTAATCTCTGGACACTGTGGCTGAGCTGTCCTTCAGTCTGGTTAGCTGGCAGCTGTCTGGGTAGCTCTGTGTGTCCTATGCGCTTCCTTCTGCTCTACCCCTCATCTTTAGCATGACATTTTCTCCATAACATTTCTCCCTGAATTGCCCTCACTGTTGCTTTGGTAAAGGCTTGCAAGGAAAGAAAATGACAACCACTGGTGAATCCCATTGGTGCAGGCAGCACCAGAAACGGACGACAGCATCCCCATGCTGGATGAGTACTGGAAAAAAGGAAGGACCTCAGAGCGAAGTGGGCTGGCAGGTAAGTGATGTCCTTGACCTCAGAGGGGACCCAAATTACTCCACTCTTCTAGCTGCAGGTCAAGGTAATGTACATGAATGAATGTATTTGCAGAGGTGTTATCAGCAGGCACATCTGTTTGGGACAAGCCATCAGTAGTTTCCACTTCTTTACAAACGACAAATATGAATTAACGTTAGATTCTCAGGCGAGCTAATAGGGTTTTTACAAATCTATATAGACGCTGCTAAATTTATACTTTCTTAATAAAGGCCCTTGAATTAACAAGTTGCAGGTGCGTATCAGAGGAAACACACAGATTTGGTTTGTATGAGTACAGGTTCATTGCAGTATAAAAATTTAATACAACACCTGTCACAAGACCTATGCTATGATTTTAGAGTAGTTTGGAAGAAAAGGGCTTGGTTTTAACCTATTTTAATGAGGTAGTTATTCTTTTAACGCAGCTCGTGTGCGTCCTCTTTATTTATGCTGAACTCAACAGAGGTTAAAGCTGTGGCACGTGGAGAGCCCCAGCTAAAGGATTCACATTGGCACCGAGGCAGTTTTCATTAAAATATGCAAAGCAGTGATGTTTATACGTTTACAATACTGACTTCAAATTAGCAAAATTATATGCTCCCGTCCCAAAAGCTGCCAAGGAAAATCCCTTCCTGAACCCCACTGAATGGCTTTGCTCATGCTTCTCATTGTGCGTTACACACCTCTAGTGCATACTGTTACACATCCACTCCCCTGCCAATTAATTAGGCAACAACATTAAGGAGCAATGCACTGACTTATAGGAAAGCACACTTCCATGCATGAAACCTATCTTACGACTGGTGTTGGCCAAAGCCAAACTCTGATTTTTATCCACTTTATTCATAACAACATTTCTGTGAATATGATGGTTCAGGATGAGTTGGTTTCTACCACCCATTTAGAAAAAACAACAACAAACAACCCCCAAAGTTTCCCACTTAAAATATGATCTATTCTCCCTCCTGTGGTAGATGTTTTAGAGAGCCATGCTACTGGTACTGACGAGTGAGTGTCCTCCTGTGCCACATGATGCTAAATAAGGTGGTTCAGAAATCTCTCTTTGAGGCTGCCATGTAATTGGCATTCTTATGCTTCGACCAGGGCATTATTTAGAAAGCAGAGGTGTACAAAAATAAGTCTCTGCTTGCTACTCTGAGTATGACATGTGGGGAGACATCAGGAGCCCAAGCAAATATCCAGATATTTTATGGCATACTATGACTAATGGGGACTTAGATATTTTTTTTCTTT
The DNA here is from genome assembly GCF_903995435.1 of Acomys russatus. NCBI lineage: Eukaryota > Metazoa > Chordata > Mammalia > Rodentia > Muridae > Acomys > Acomys russatus. Next base: position 41,877,001 of record NC_067158.1, on the reverse strand, counting down.
TTTCTTTTGCTTATTTTTTCCTTCAGAAAGGCTTCATTTTATATATAATCTACATTTCAAAGGAGAGTGGAGTAAGGATGCTGAGCCATGACTCACAGGGCTTTGGGAAAACCAGAGTCCTAATGTTTGTGTTGATGTGTGTCCTGTGAGCATCCATGATCTTACAGCCAAACAAAGAAAAATGCTCTTGATGTTCTTGGCCTCTAAAGATGTCTCTTACAGCTGGTTTATTCTGTTGTTTCTTTTGTAATAGTTGGAACTCTTCCAAGGAGCTGGCAGAGCTAGTGGTTAGACACAGGACATCCGTATCTGCTTTGATGCTCCTCACCCTCAGTCCTAGAAAGGCTGTCACGGGGGTATCACCTGCTCCCATTCTCTTGCAGCACTTCTTGGTTTGTTTTCACTCTCAGGTTGTGTATAGTGCCATCCTGGGTTCCCACATGAATGGAGTCACCCCACTTTAGCCAGCACTCATATTCCCCTTGATGCTGGCTTTTGTTATAAGAATGTCTGTATTGCCATCCACTCTAACAATAAAGGTATAGGAATAAGATTAAAAGTTGGGTTATTACATGGTGGCTCACAACCATCTATAATATGATCTGATATCCTCTTCTGGCCTGCAGGTGTACGTGCAGGCAGAGCTCTGTATACATAATAGTAAATAAATAAATCTTTTTTTAAAAGTTGGGTTATTATTTTTCAAGAATCCTTAAATTATGATGGATGTTAAGGTTTAGTTTAACCAAACACTGAAGGCCTAGCATGTTCGGCCTAGCACTTTTCTATGTAAGATTTAGCAGCCATTGCACTACAAGGTGTGTGTGTGTGTATGTATGTGTTCATGAAAGGTATGCATATTATCCTACATTTTATTGATGAGGAAACCGAGGTGCAGGGAAGTTACATAGTTCCTCTCAAAGGCGGCCAGAATCAAGTTCAGGCATGTTTGGCTCTTGTGTTTGGCTTCTTCCCACTGACTTGCTGTGCCATGTGAGTTAAATTTCTTCTCATTTTTTTCAATATCATGGAATAATAGCTTGTAAGCAGCTGTGGTGTGGGCAGGCAGGAAGTGAGAGACAGAGAGGGAAACAGCATGATGATCTTCTAATGGAATAATCAATCTCTGATTCATTAAGATGTTATTAAAGTGTTTTTTTAACAGTTTAGTTTTTAATCCTTATTCTAGACCAGACATCCAGCTAAACTGAGAATTCTCACAAATGCTCCGACAGAATTTGTTTCTGTTACTTCAATGAGGAAACTGAGGCTTACAGGGCACAACCTACCATTTCACCTGCTTCTGTCTCCTTTCCAACAACCCATAGCTTTTGTCTGCTGTCCTCACTATCAGATTGTCTATCTTGCTATGGTGGGTCCCCACATGCCTGGGACACACCCAAGGTCACATATCCACTGAGATGCTTAAATCATAAGTGCACCTATTTGGTTTGTCCCTGAATCCTCTATGCTTATTAATGGGCTGTCTGTTGAATGTGCCTCTAATTTCTATTTGCTTCGTGCACTTAAAAAAAATTGAATTCCTTGCCCTCACAATGATGTAATGGGCTTGGTCCTTGAGGAGTCCCCCCAATAGTTTCTTTTGAACATAAATAAAAGTTGGGCAAAATGCCTCATGTACTTACTACTTCAGACCGTGTTTTAATTGGATGCAGTTTGCCTTAAGTGAACTGGCTTACCCATGGAGTTGGAAATGAGCTAGATGCAATTTCTAAAGTCAACTGTAAATCTGAAAATCCATTTAAGCATATAGCCCATACTGGAAAACCAACAACAGCTGTGTCAAAGTCACTGTTCTGGCCTCTTGGGAGCTCTGCCAGCTTTGAGAGGAAGAGAGTGTAGTGGCTTATGCCTCCAGAGGACCTAGGGGATCAGTGGCAGACTAAGTTGAACTGGTGCCTCAATTCTCCTCTTGTACCAATGCTGGGATGCTGCCTTGATAACTCTCCATTTGTCTATGCAATTGCCAGAAGAGGTGGAAGGGCAAAGGACTCATTTCTGAAGAATGTTGTATTTGGTTGCATTTTATTTGTTAAGTTAATGTATGATGATGATGATGATGATGACGATGACGACGACGATGATGACAACAATGATGATGACGACAAGCCTTCTGCTGTATTACCTGGACTGGTTCTGTTATTCTTATGCCTTAACATCTCAGGTAACTGGTATTCCAGGTGCATGGCACACTCACTGTCTTGATGGGTCCCTTTAAGATAACCCATACAACCGCTGTGTGGCCATTTTGAACCCATCTATCAATATTGTCTGTCTGTGCCTGTCTTCCACAAGAAGATGAATTCCTCAAGGGCAGAGGTGCGCCACCGAGCCTGCCACACAAAACCCTGGGTGGGTGTTTGCTGAACTGAGTGGAACTGCATATTTGATCTATAAAGAAGTACAGACATGATCCAAGGCCTCTAAGAGGGGTGGAAAGTGAACGCTCTAAGTTGCAGAACTCTCAGTGAGCATCAGGGATTGCCATCTCCCAGGGCCTCTTTCATTTTTTTTTCTCTTAGCCTATGTATTTATGAGGATCTCCTTCTCTGTGTGGCCTTAAAACATGAGGATTAACCATGGAGCCATGCGGCATAGGTAATCAAAACACATTGCACCCATGTATGAAACTGTTATAGTGACAACTGCTATGTATAATTAACATATACTAATAAGAAGCAACAATTCTAAGGCAAATTCCTGAGTGTCATCTAAATGTGGTGGCCCAAGCTACCAATGCTGTAATGCTGGGAACATTTAAAGTCCCTCTTTCTGCTTTAGTTTTCTGATGTGTGAACTGGGGATAATTACAGCAGCTACTATATAAGAGTGTGTGGATTAAATGAAGTAATTTAGGGAAAATGTTTAGAACACTCTAACAACTGTTGTTTAGTGACTCATTAGGTTCAGAGTATGTGGCAACTATTACTTACATATTATTGCTATAAGAAGAACCATTTAATATTGTTTGAGTACCTCTCTACTATGTACAGATAGTAAGTACATCTAAGAACATAGGTTAAAAAAATTACTTGACAGGTTGCATTGGAACTCAAGGTCCTGGTAGGAGGGCATAGTAGATTCTTATAGCTATGGGGAAACCCAAGGGTGCCCAGTACCATAGGCGAGTAGAGAAGCTGCCTCCATGCCAGCCTTGAAGGTCGCATGGCATAGATGATACTGATTGCTTGATAAAGATGAGAAGAAAGGGATTGGAGAGACAGTTCAGTGGTTAATAACATTTGCTATTGCTACAGGGGGCCCGGGTCTATTTCCCAGAATCCCCATGACAGTTCACAACTATCTGTAATTCTAGTTCTAAGGCAGTGGTTCTCAACGTTCCTAATGCTGCGACACTTTACTATGGTTCCTCATGCTGTGGTGACCCCCATCCATAAAATTATTTTGTTGCTACTTCATAACTGTAATTTTGCTACTGCTATGAACCATAACATAACATCTGGTGTACAGGATATCTGACATGTGACCCCTTGATGAGGTTGTGACCTTCAAGTTGAGAACTGCTATTTTAGTGGATCTGCCACCCTCTTCTGGCCTCTGCAGGCATGAGGCGTGCACTGCTGCATATACATACATGGAGGCAAAACACAAACACATAAAACAAAAATATGTAAATCTTAAGAAAAAACAAAGTAGATCAAAATAGAGAAAAGATCAAAATCCATTGCACAGAATTCTCAAAAAACTAGTAGTAAAAACATGATAAAAAAATAGGAGTAAAAATAAAATTGAGAAGAGAAGCATCCATTTGTTAGTAAATGTTCAAGCAATGTATGGTTGAAGGGTCCTTTCCGCCTGTAAGCATTCTACAACTGTAAGGCTTAACTTACACACAATCACAGTGTTAAAAGCAACAAGGATAACATTGTCCTCTCTATTCCAAGCGCCTGTTCCCATCATTATTTTGTGTTTCAGTCTTCACGGAGGCAGGGAAAGAAGTACATAGGTTTGGCATGGCTTCCTGTTGCTGGGCAGATTTTCCAGGCATTAACAGTGGTTCATATTCTGAGCTTCGTTCATGTTTAGAGAAATCTGCTTCGAACCTTTTCTCTCACTCCCTAAGTGAGTAGATGGTGATGACTGGCTCCCAGCAGCACGTGAGGGTCCGAGCCGACATGTCCTGACTCTGTGTTAAGTACTGGACTACATTTAGAAGGAGATGGGTTGGCTGCAGGGGCTCTGCGAGTTCATACTTAACATCAGTTACCACATTTCGGGCATGCCCAAGGTACTACGGGAAGCCTCCGGTGCTCACTTCTCCTCATTTTGTTGTTGTTGCCTTTAAGGGTGGGATACAATCTTTTATTTATTCATCCACTCATGGGACCAGGAAAGGGGACGCATTTGACGTATTTCTTTGATTTGACTATTACAGATTCATGAGACTGGGAGAGACCTTGGGGTTGTTTGTTTTTGCCCTATACGCTCTTCACTCTGAGTGGAGGCAAGTCCAAAAGGCTAGAGATGGATAACCTAATATCCCCTCTCTCCATAACTCATTCCTGGGTCTAACAAACGATTCTGAGGGTAAGGGAATTCTTCCTTGTGGCAGCTTTAAACTGTGCACATAGCTGGAGAGGCCTGGTTCTGTTCCTTCATCCTCCCTGGAGGTGGAGAAAAACAGTTCAGTCAATGTCCCCAGGCATCAGCCGTTCTGGCCTTGAAGATCATTACGAAAGCAGCCTTCAGCTCTCGTTTCTCAAGGCTGAACAGCCTACATCCTTAGGTCTCATTCTTCATTTCCATCTTCCTGACTTCCTCTGAACCATCTCCAGATCAGCTCCTTACCCTTAACTCTACAGCCAAGAATTTTCCAGGGGGAATCTAGCTAGGGCTAACTAGGTCCGATGATTTAATCCTTTACCCACTTAGTTAATACACAGTTTACTGTCTCCTTACTATAAAGATTAGAATTTGCAGCCAAGTCCTAGGGGGTGAAAGGTGATACAACATACAACGTAGGAAAGTTAGTACAATGCATCAGTTAAAGTGATTGTCATAGATCGTCCTTCAGTCATTTAACAATAAATATGGTGCTTTAACCTCTGAATCAGTTCTCTCATGTACAACAGGATGACAGTACCTGTCCCACACAGTTGTGAGTGGTAGATTAAAAATACTCGTAATAGACTTGGGAGAGTAGTTGGTACCTTGTGACAGCCATGTTTGATAGGCAGAGGGAGAGAGAGAGTCTGTTTTGGGGTTACATCCATTATGTTTGCCAGGGTGAACTCAAAGTGAAGAAGTAGTCAACAACCCAGCACAACAATTCTCTAGTGGGAGGGAATGCTCAGAGAGAGGAAAGAAATGTGACCAAAGGCAACACGAAGAGTATCAAAGCTCAGGAGGATGACATGCTTGGTGTGTTTCTTAATGCATGTGCCACTGCTTATTGTGCATTTCTTTAAGAGATATTTTATTAATTATTTGAGAATTTAATACAATTTATTTTGATCATATCCATCCAACCCCTTCCCCTAACCTCCTCCAGACCCACCCCTACCCCTCGCTATCCTTCCCAACTTCGTGACTTCTTTTTAAATATAAACTTAATAACCTTTGTACTCCAATTTGCACAGTCAATGTTCCTCCGGTTGACCTACCAGGAGCCATTGTTCAAACAATTTTACTCTGGAGATTCCTGAGTTGGACCAGTTGAGAATGAGTAAGAGCTGGCTAGGCAGGTGAGGATGGTGGAAAACATTCTAGGTAGAAAACCGGGTGGACAAAGACCTAGCGAAGTAAATGGGAACCATTTACTTGAAGAGCGGTGTTGTTTTGAGACTGCTGCCGGCAGCCGTACAGAGGGTAGGATGTGCAGCGCTTTGGATGGCTGAGGGAGCTGGAGGCCTTTCCAGGCTGCTGCTTTGCGCTTCAGCTGATTCGTACTTAACTGTGGTATCCCAGAAAGCTGAAGATGAGGTAGAAAGGCTGCTGAAATGTTTGGCGTTTCTCTTCTTCAGGCTGAGCATTCCTGATCTGAACATCGGCAATGCAAAATGTTTTGAAATCCAATCTTTTAAAAGTACCAACAAGATAATCACAAGTAGGCAATTCTTCATCATGGAACTTTCTTTTTTATATCGTCCTCTCTGTCTTTCTGTTGCTCTCTGTCTGTCTGTCTGTCTGTCTGTCTCTGTCTCTCTCTCTCTCTGTGTATGTGTGTGTGTGTGTGTGTGTGTGTGTGTGTGTGAGAGAGAGAGAGAGAGAGAGAGAGAGAGAGAGAGAGAGAGAGAGAGAGAGAGAGAGAGAGAGAGATGGAGGCCAAAGGAACATATCAGATCACCCTGGAGCTGGAGTTACAGGTAATTGTGAATTGTCTACTAAAATACTGAGAACCAAATCTGGATCCTCTGTGCAAGTTGTAAATGTTTTTAACAGCTGAGCCATCTCTCTAGCCCCCATAATGTATAGAATTATTTAAAATATTCTATGAAATTCTCTCCAGACTATGTTGTATGAAGTTATAAAAAAACAAATAAAAAAAAAAAAGAAAAAACAAATGAATTTCATTTTAGTATAGGTCCCATATTGAAAATATCTTATTGATTTTACAACACTACAAGATTTGAAAATAATGCAAAATTCTAAACATTTAGGTTCCCAAGAATTTCAGATGAAAAAATGTGCAGCCTCTGGTGGTTCTTTCTCTGTGGGATCAGAGCTGTCAATACTAGAGTCTCATTTCCTGTCTACATCCTCAGGGCCAAGCATGGCACCATATATGGTGCCAGCTGTAGCATTCCTGTGTGCTGAGATCAAGTTCATGTCTAATAAGTGCCCCCACCAGCCAGGACCAACCAATTGTGCTCATACACAAGTGGACACATACATATGTGCTTCTTGGATGGGAAACATCTTGTATAAAACCCAAGAAACTAAAATATGTATTTACTTTTCCTTGGTTTTCTTAACACTTTCACATCTGGTTTCCTGTACACTCTAATGAGTGATCAATGACCTTGGCTAGACTGGTAACTCCCACAATCCCCTCCTGTAACGTCTTCACAGCACGGGTCCCTATAGGTTACCATGCATGCTTAAGGCAGCAGTGTTGGTTACTTTCCTCATTACTGTGACTAACTACTCAAGAAGAAACAACTAAGAAAAGGGCTTGTTTGAACTCACATACAGTTTTGGGGACTGTATGGTTACAGGAGCAGGAGGAGGCAGTTCCTATTGCATCCACAGCGAGGAGTCAGGGGTTGATAAATGCAGATGTTCACCTGCTATGCTCCCTTTACAGTTAGCCTGAGATGCTGGGCCATGGGATGGTGCCACCCCCACTCAGGGTGAGTCTATCCTCTCCCAGGTACACTTCTCTAGAAACACCCTAACCCCTCCCCACAAGATAGATCTTCTAGTGCGATTCTAAATTCAGTCAAGTTGATAATGATTAGCCATCACGCTAGCTGAGGGCCCATCTAGACAAGGGAGGCAGATTTTAAAAGAGGTCGAGGAAGAAAGGCAGATCTTGGTTTCTAAGAAAGCCGGCCAATACTCTTTGCATCAAATTCTCCCTGTTAGAAAAGATGTCAAAAGCTGTGAAAAATACTCAGGTTGTAGCAGCTGGTTGAATGCTGCAATTCTCTTACTTAGGGCACAAAAGGCACAATTTTCTATCTAATTCGCTACTCAATCATTTCTTGGCCCCTGTCTCAAGCTCAATTTAAGCTCAGTCCCCAGTACACAGAGCCACTGTACGACTGTAAGTAAATGACTGGCCAAGGGGACTGAGGGAAGCAGAAGCCACGTGTTGACCTGCAGCTTGAGTTATCAAGTGGCCCCGGGACCTATTGGCATCACTCTCCAAGGCCTCTCATCAAGTCCATGTAAAATAGGTCATTTCTCCTTCCGTCTCTGAATTCTGAGGATCACTGCCTGGTTGGAGAATAGGATCTTTTAAAATGCTCGCTGCATTCGTTGGGGAAACAGACTCATGTACTCCACAATCAGGGGCAGTGCCTGGATTGAAAGTTTGCTGCCTCCGGGGCTTTGAATTGAAATGGAATCGGCCGGCTCACAGAACTCCATTACTGTTGATGACTGTTTGTCTTTTTCAGAGGAGTTTGGCTGAGCAATAAATATGACTGCTCTTTAGGGAGAGCGTGCCGAGAACTGTTGGATCTTTCCTTACACATGTCAAGTGTATTTCAGTTTTTCAAAAGCCCTTTTCCACTTATAATCCTTTTCCAAACCCAAGGAAGCCCAACCAAGTAAATGGCAGCTAGGCTATTAGTACCAATCATCAGATGTCTATCCCGAGGGGTTTCAGGATAAGAGCCTTAACCCGCCAGACAAGGATTTGGAATACAAAGCTGTGTGCTTCCAGTTCGGACTGAGCTGCCTCTCTGTTCACTAGTCAAGGGTATATTTTCCTAGTTTTTAAAATGTGGTCTCGGCTTGTTGTTTTGAGGCAAGGTGTCACTGTATTTCCTAGGCTGGCCTCAAACTTTCTATGTGGCCCTGATTGGTCTCGAACTCAGGTTTCCTGCCTCTGCCTCCTGATGGCTGAAATAGGGGGCATGTGCCTCTTATTCCTGCCCCAATCCTGAATTCGCTCCAATCTGTTGTCCACATCCTAAAAGAGACAGGCATGCTTTGTTAAAAAAAAAACACAAACAAAACAAACAAACAAACAAACAAAAAAACGTGGGCAGGGGAAATAACTGTGGGTGAGGTGCCTGCCTTACAAGCACATGAATCTGAATTCAGTCTCTAGAATACACAGTCAAAAGCAAAACAGAACAAAATCAAACCACCAGGCACGATGGTGTGCACTTACAATCCCAGTGCTGGGGAGACAGAGACATCCAGATTCCTGGCGTGTGGTGGGAAGCCTGTTTAGCCTACCTGTGAGTTCCAGGACAGGGCAAGACCCTGTCTCAAAACAAAATAAAAATAAATGTAAAAGGTGGATGGTGCCTGAGAAACAACACCAGAGTTTGCTTTTGGTTTCCCCATGCATGTGCACTCACACACATGCACATGACATGACCCCACAAGAGAGAGAGGGTAAGGAAGAGAGAAGGTGGGGGGTGGAGAAAGAGAGAGAGAGAGAGAGAGAGAGAGAGAGAGAGAGAGAGAGAGAGAGAGAGGAGAGGAGAAAAGATTGAGCTAAATATTTATGTACTCATTTTTAAGGGTGAGCTTTTCCTACTAATGCTAACAATGAAATTATTGGTGGGAAGGCAAGATGGCCACGCTTCCTGAGCTGAGCATGGTGTTCAGGGCATGGGCTTCTTGCAGTAGTGGGAGTCCAGCAGGGCTATTACAAAGTCAATAATCTGGGCATATGCTGCAGAAATACATAATTTTGGGTAACTCTCTAAGAGACTTTATTTTTAGCATTGCTGGATTCCTTTTCATTTTTCTTACTCGAAAAGGAGTAACGCCATCTTAGCCAACTCAGGTGCTTGCCAAGATGAGGCTCACAGAGCCCAAATCATGGTAACACCACCTTTCGCATTGATATTCAGTGACTTAGATCGGAGCTAATGAGCCCCGAATGCTTTTCTAAAAAATCTGGAAAAGTAAAACATGGTAATAAGATGAAAATTCTTAGTAGCATTTTCTTTTGGTCCTTGAAGTAAATTATTTTCTTTTGTAATTGATCTTGAGGTGAAGGGACACATCTTACCTTGCACATTGCTTCCATCATTGGTCATTGATGTCCTTGTATCTCTAAGGTGTCTGCCCACCTGTAACCTCTCTCCTCTCATTCAATCCTCTCTTAATCCAAACAAAGAAACACAACAAATACTAAACATGGACAAAATTCCTACTCAGTGTGTGTGTGTGTGTGTGTGTGTGTGTGTGTGTGTGTGTGTGAGAGAGAGAGAGAGAGAGAGAGAGAGAGAGAGAGAGAGAGAGAGAGAGTGAGAGAGAGAGATCTGCTTACTTGTGTGCATGTAGAAGTCAGATGAGGACACTGAGTCTCTTCTACAATCTTTCTCTCTACCTTAGTGTTTTGAAACAAAATCTCCCACTGAACCTGAAAATTGCTGATTCAGCTATACTTGTGGACCAGTCAAACTCAGGGATCCTCCTGTTTCTACAATCCTATTCCTGAGATTTTAGGTACATGCTACTCTGGTGGCTTTTTATGTAGTGCTGGGGATTCAGAATTCAGGTCTATATACTTGCAAACCAAAGTGACTGACTGAAACATCATGTCACCAACTCCTCATAGCCTTCCTTTCAAATATCCACACCAATTCGTAGGACTTCTTGAAATACTAAGATATATTACTGGCAAGCATTAGCTCATATTGTCCACCGATATGGTTTGCTATAGACTAGTTGAGGAATTTATCATATATTTCTACTTCAAAGCTTCAGGTCCCTATATTCCAATAGAAATTCCTATAGTAACTTTCTCCTAAAATGACTGTGAGGATCAAAGGACTTTAAACATCTATATCCCCCAGCAAAGTAACTAATGTAAAGAAGTTCCTCAGTAAAAAATGAACAACTGTCAAGCCCTATTGTAGAGATATTTGCATCGACTAGTGTCATCACAGTTCTTCTGATGCCAGCCTCCCACGACATGATTCAAGAATGTTGTAGAAATGAGGAGGTGGACACTCCCATATTGCCTAAAGAAATCGTTTTCACAAGAAAGAAGGCTACTTGGAACTACTGAGATGACCACAAGGAACAGTGAGACTTGGGTTAGTTGACACAATATAAAATAAACATTTGGAAAGTAATAACTTTCTGCCTTAAGAGTGATAATTAGTTAGAAAACATGAAGGTAAAAGTCACTCCTGATAGCAGTGACATATAAAACACTCTGGAATAAACATACTGAGTAATTATGCTGACTCTGTATGAAGCAAAGAGTAAAACTTTAGCAGGAGGTAAGAAAAAAGTCTTGGATGCAGAGAAATAAGTGTCGGCTTCCCAGAGAGGAGCAGGGCATGCTGTCAGCACGTTAATACTTCCCAAATGAATGTGCATGTTTAATGGACTTCTCATCGAAATCATGTTGCCCCTGTTGTTCTCTGGAAACTTCACCAAGTATTCTAAAGTTCATCTTGAATAATAAATGGAAGGAGAGAGCTCAAAAATGGTAAGAATCAACAGCAACAAGGCAAGGATTTCTGTAGCAGACACTAGAAGATACCTTAAGAACACCAGCAATTAAAGTGGGAGATTCTAAATAAGAATCAGCATGTAAATGTGGTCAAAATAGCCAGGAAACAGACTTCGCTAATCGTCAGAGTTTAGAATGTGGTCACACTATTGTACAGTAGTTGAAGAACTGACAGATTTTGTCATTGATAGTCACCTGGTCCAGGGAGGATGAGAGTACCAATGACATTTCAGAGAAAAAGCAACTTAAAACATATTTGCAAAGAGGCCAGAAGTACTGAATAACATTCTTTTTTTTTTTTTTTTTTTTTTTTTTTTTATGTAAGGTTAAGATGTCTAGATGTAAAGAAAAAGAATGATAGAAGACTGCTTTACATGAGAAATAGGATAAGCAAAAGGATGCAACAAATAGCAAAGTATAAAATGTTTTTGGTAAATCTGGACCAAACAAAAATCAAAACAACAACAACAACAACAAACATTAGTGTCTTTAAAAAAAAATGAAGAATTTACACAAAGAATCTTAGAGCCAAAATGAGATGGCTCAGTGCATAACGTGCTCAGTGCAGAAGTGTGAACACCTGACTTCAGATCCCCCGCACACATGCAAAAGCTGAGAGAAGCTGCACACATCTGTAAACCCAGGGATGATGCACACATCTGCAAACCCAGGGATGGTACATAGGCAGCCAGACCCTAGAGCTCACTAGACATCCAGTGTAGCTGAGATGATGAGCTGTGGGCTTAGTAAGAGAGCTTCACTGAGAAAGGGGATGGAGAAGTAGCCGAGGCAGGCATTCATCATTCCTTTGGCTTCTGCATGTACACTTATAGGTAATCACAACTGCACTCACACACACACACACACACACACACACACACACACACACACACACACGTGTGCGTGCACACACACGCACGCACACACACGCATGCACACACACACACAAACCCCACACATGCACACACACAAACTTAGCAATCCACAAAGAAAAATGTAGGTCTGGTTCCTAAGCAACTAACAGGAGATATATGCTACTAATAAATACATGAAAAAGTGTAATGGCACTTATCAGCAAAGAATGCAAATTAAAACAATAATGAGACACAGCTGGCAAAGATTTTGAGAATGGATAATGTCTCTGATGATGCTGGTGATGGAGGGCTGAAACCCATGTGGTGACGGCCTCATTTAGGAGGAGAGGAGTCATTTAGAACCATTTCTCTGGAAATCAATCAGGTAATAAGTGTCAATAACTGAAAAAAACCTTTAATATTATTCTAGAAATAAATCTTAAGGAAAGTACAAGAGAGAAAGAACAACAGGCCATTACATGTGAAAGGAAGCAGGTGCCAGGGTTGCTGACATAGTGAACGTTGACTCACCCTACAATTCCAGTCATAGGTTAATGGGTAGATATACCATGAGAAAGCCTTGGAAGATGACGTTTTTAGTACTTAGTGTTGGGGAGCCAGCTTTTGGTATAAAATTAAATGAAAGGTGTAGAGATGATAGTTTCAGTTAAATATGGCATCCTAAACCCTACAAAAAGACAGCAAAATCATAAAGAAGACTTGAACCTCAGAGGACAAAGAAAATAAAAGAACAGATAACATTGGAAAAAGAAATGACACATATTTTGTAAAGATAATAAAAAAGTAAACAAACAAATGAATGGAAAGTGACCTGGCACAGCATTAAAATAATAGTGACATGCAAGCTGGTAGGAGAAGGAAACAAGGCAGCCTGGCAGGCTGGAGATGCCCAGGAATCAGAGGAGCCAGGTGTCTTAGGAGGTGAGAGAAAGCAGCAGGAAACAGGTGAGCAGGTTTATATAGAGAGAAACTTAAGGAGCACCCCAGCCCTCACACCTGCAAAGGACCAAGCCATAAAAGACTGTGTTGTCTAAAAGCTGAGCCAGAAGTGTGTCCCAGTGTGTCCCAGTGGAGGGAGCATAAAGCACACAAGACACTCAGTGAAAGTCTGTGTTGGGCACTGTGAACTCCAGTCTCCCTCTCTCCACGTGTTCATATCTGGTTTTACACCTGACAGAAAAAAGAGCAAGAGATTTCTTTCTTGGGAAGCTAGCCAGCCCCTCAGAAAGTCTCTGATGAAAAGTTACCTCTCCTCCATGTCACATGAAGACCCACCTCCAGGAACCCCCTTGCATGTATCTGCTCATCTAGGTAGACAGATGTTCTATACTTAAAGAGAGCATAGAACTGTATATTCCTGGAAGTTTTCTACGATGAAAAAGAGATCACAACAGAAGTACATAACTGTAAGAAACTGAGGCAGCACAGGACAGATAGAACTCTCAAAAGAAACTCTATATCATTTGAGAGGCCTGGAAATATAGTATCTCTATCTTTTACTAAAAGTCAGGTTGATAAATGAACACAGAAAGAAATGTGCCCATTCACAGACACATAAACAATTAGGGACCTCGCTGAAAAAAATTTTTTTTTAGCACATATACTATCTTAGTTTCTTTCTGCTGCTGTGACAAAACACAGTGACCAAGGCAACTCATAAAAAAAATGCTTAATTGGGGAATCACGGTTTCAGTGGTCAGAATCCATGCCCATCAATGTGGGATGCATGGCAGTAAGCTGGCAGGCATGAAGCTAGGGGACAGGGGAATGGGGTGGGCGTGAACCCCGAGAATGGCTTTTGAAAGCTTCTCCTTCAACATGACCACGCTGCCTAACTCTTTTCAAACAGGCCAACTGGGGATCAAAGGTTCAAAGATATAAGCCATTCTCATGCAAACTGCCACATATGGGGTGACTACAATGCACTAAAATTTCTAAGAAGAGAGTAAAATACATTCCTATACCAAAGACTGAAAATCACACTGGAATACACACCGCTTGATGCTAGATGTCAGCATCCTGTTGCTGTATCCTGCTGCCGTGGGAGTAAAAGTAGAAGACATCTTTAAATGAGAAGATAGATAGAAAGTTAATAAGGTTATGGAGTAGGATAAAGTGTCTCTAGACACGCAAATGCTTTACAAATTCTCCAAAAGCTACTAAAGGAAGTATGCCATAAAAACAACAAAGAGGAAGATGTGAGATCCAGGAAAAAAGAGGTCCAAGCCTCTGAAAGAAGCCAAAGAATTTCTAGTATAAAAGAAACAGGATGCGTCAGGACTGTGCTCTTCAGGATACCTGGAGAGAAGCCAGTCTAGACCAGCATGGGAGGATTAAGGGCTCCTAAACAGATGTATCATGCTTGCACCTGTGTGTGCATGTGCATGCGTGCATGTGCGTGTGTGTGTATGTGTGTGTGTGTATGTGTGTGTGTGTGTATGTGATCAATTGTCTGATAAGTTCACACATACTGAGGGGGAACATTAAAAGAATTTGGTACACTGCTTCCCCCAAAGAAATAATAAATAAGACTGTTAATATTACCTAGTGGAAAAGCATTTAAAATATTATATAATGATAATGTATTATGTAACTAGTAATGAAAAATATTTTAACAGTTACAATATGATAAACATTAAAGTTCATTTAATAAAGTCATGGAGCTACCATACTAGAAAGATGAAGGGAGAAGTGGCGTATGTGTGTTGAATATGTACCCAATTCTACTCTTCCATATTTGAAAGGCAGCAGATAATGTCTAAGAGAACAGCCTAATGAAATGGGTCATTATGATTTGAAAATAAGGAATAAAGGCAAGACTGCAATATTTTTTCCAGGCGTCCTGGCTAGATCTGGACTCTGGCTGCTGGGTTTCTTAGGTTCACTATTGAACTATTGGGAAAGACCAGTCTAAATGTATCCTCTCCCTTTCTCTGTATCTTTAAGTTAGATCATGCAATAGAAGGCTCCTTCTTAATAAACCCAATGTTTGTATCAAAAAAAAGTAACAACTGACTTTTATTGTCTTCTATCTATGTGGGTTTCATTTCAAAAGACCAAGAAGAACAATTGAGAAATTATTTTGTAATAAAAATAACAGACATATGCAATAACACACATCTATTGATTGATGATTAATTTCTTTTTTTAAAAAAGATTTATTTATTTATTATTATGTATACAGTGCTCTGCCTGCACATACACCTGCAGGCCAGAAGAGGGCATTAGATCACATTATAGATGGTATAGCTGTGAGCTACTATGTGGTTGCTGGGAATTGAACTCAGGACCTCTGGAAGAGCAGTTGGTGCTCTTAACCTCTGAGCCATCTCTCCAGCCCCTCGATGATTGATTTCTGAGCTAGTTGAATGCTTCTTTTAAGCCTGGGTCTGGGATAGAGGATGACTGTTCTAGAGAAGAGCTTTCTAATCTTGGGTAAGCTAATGCATATATCCTAAGCCTTGACTTTCTCATATGTAAAATGGGCATAAAAGATTGGGTATCTGGCAGGACTAAAGGTTGACCACAGCATCTGGATCATATATGATCTGGGCATGTCAGTGTCTGTGGCAACATTAATTGCACTAGGGAAGATAGAGTCAAGGAAGGCAGTTGACTGCCGTGGCCTGCATGCAAGTATTCTGCATTTGAAATGTAGTTGCCATGTTAAAATGATGTCTGTGACTGTTGGAGACTTGGATGAAAATGTTGGAGAGGACCATGGACTAGGGTAGAAAAGCCAAGTGGCTGGAACTGTTTGAGGTCTGTTGTCATCATCTGGAACTGGCATAGATCGTAGCCTGACTCTCATGGCGTCCAGTAATTGAAGGAAGATTTTCCTGAGCCATGTCACAAGATTTATTATTTCTTCCAGTTATCCCAGAACACTTGAATATTAGAGACACATTGTAAACCATGTGACAACTAATGTTTCAGAGAGGTTGCTGACACAAGTGGGAAGGAGGTCATTGTCATCTAGTCTTTACACAAGGAAGCAGTGTGAATTGATAGGTCACCTTCTCTGCCACGTGAACCCCATGTGGCCGTTCCCTTGCTTTTAAGAAATGCACCACTTGTGACAACGTTTTCAGGATATGACATATTTTTTGATGACAAGTCCTGCTCTCTGATGGATGAGGTAGAGGTGGGCTCATAGAAATCAAAGTTTCCTTGTGAGGAAAGAACTTGTTTCTTCATCCAGGGAAATGATAAAATCTCTCAATGGGGATCATATATGTATCTTCAGATCAGGAAGCAGGTATCTGTGGTGTGCTCTGTGTGTGTGAGTGGGGGGGGGCTTCTTTCTTTCTTCCTCCTTTTAAGGAAAGGATTCTCCGCCTCTTAGGGAAAATGGGACCTTTCAACTCACTACAAGTCATGTGACTTGAAGTGTCTGAAGTCACCTTTCATGTGGAAAAACACAGAGACAGACAGCTGCATCCAAAGGGGACAGCATAGTACCGAGCAGATGTTTTCAGTTCCAGAGTTATACAGGAAAAGCATTTCATCCCAAACTTCGGACACTTCTGTGGCCCAAAGGAATAGTGGATTCTTATGTTAGGTTGTTTGGGGTTGAGGAAGAAAGGGAATATGTCATGATGGGGTGCACAGAGAAAAGCTACATAAAGAAGAAACTAAAATGTTCATCTGACCAAATTGCCATCACGGTGTCAATCTTATATGGGAAGTGAAATGTACACACTTTTATTTTTGGACTATATTCCAACACACCTGCAAGAAAAAGGGCTAAGTAAGCCAGAAAGAAAAGGTCCTAAAATAGGCAATTAGTGGGAGGCATACGAGGTGATGCTTAGGCGTGTGTGGCTATGTCCATTGAGCTCTTAGATCAGAGTTGTAGAATATGTACACAAGAACCCCCACTTAGAATCACAGAAGTGAGAGGATGGAGAGCTTAGGTCTCTGTAGGGCATCCAATCCCATGTAAGCAGCAGGAGATGATTTTCATTTCACTCTCTCTGGCATAAAGGTGATCATTTTCCTTCCCTCATGTGAGGGGAAAGTTAATTCGTTTGGTTTTCCAGTATTTCCCAGTGTCTTGGCGCTTCCTTTCCCAGTGTTTGCAGTGACAATATAATCTTCCTTGCAGGAAAGATTTGTGTTAGCTGAATTAACTGTGTCCTCTGCACAGGATGGGACTGTTGGAACCCAGACTCAGCACCACACCTGGCTGCCTCTCATTGAGGATGGCCCCAGAGCCTCCAGCAGCCGCGGACACAGGTGTCAGGGTTTTCTCCGTGCCCTCTTTCCTTCCATTCCATGTGAGTGCATTCTGCACTCTGAATCTGGGTCTGGTTAAGTAGTCTGCCCAAATATCTGCAAAGAGGAGAAGCCTTGATTAATGCTTATTAGTAGCAGAAAGCAGTTCAAGCTTCTAAATACTACTCAGTGGTTATGAGTGTTTTAACTTTCTCCTTTTCATATTGTGTTTCCAATCTTTAAAATAACTAGAGTCACCACCACCACCGTCAGAATCATCTTCAACATCACCACTACCACCACCACCACCATAACCATCATCACCACTACCACCACCAACAACAACAATATCACCACCACTTTCACCATAACCATCAGCACCACCATAACCACCACCACCACTACCAACAACATTACCACCACCATCACCATCACTACTACCACCTCCATCATCACCACCACCTCCACCATCACTACCACCACCATCAACACTGTAAATGCCATTGCCATTACTATCTACCACCACCACCATCGCTATCATAATCTTCATCATCTCATTGTCATCTGTCAACAAGAAGCACATAGTAGGTGTCTGTGTGGCTCTTTCACTTGAGGCTGGCTTCGGCTATTGGAAGCTTGCCTCTACGAGAACAGGGGTCATGAAGGGATCAGGATTCAAGTGAGGAGTATAGAATTCATAATAGTGGCTGGAGAGTGGGGTTACCTGGAAATGTTTGGGAATTCTAAGAGGCTAGTTGGAATTCCTGGATCATTGGTTCATAAGGGCTACAGAAGGGCTGAGGATCCATAGGAAAGATGTCAATGCCGTTAAGAATTGAGATTTTCTTTTGTGTATGTGTTTGTATTCTTAATTTTCAGTTTTTAAGAGGATGTAATTGTATCATCAATTAAGAGAGAACAATCTATAAAACTAAAGAAATGCTATTCTTGTGGAATAATATATGTACATAAAATTAGAGTTGTTCAACACTGCACAGTTTTAACGTTCGTTTAGATGGCGTGACTGAGGGTTCCACTCACACTCCCATTAAGGTTCTGTTTTTTTTCATTTCTAGGAAATGTTTCCTTTAACAGAAACTCTAATGCTTTATTTCAGCCTGAAGGGATAAATCTCATGCAAGATGTGTTTTTAAATGATTTTTTGAGGTTTTGAAGAAATAAAATATTTTTATTGCAATCTCATTAATTTTTGTGGGGGTGTGTGTTGGGAGGACATAAACACAGATGAACTTTACAAGTTGAAGCTTTCCACCTGCCTAGCTCTTAGTGGCTTTGCTTGTCAGCTGGGAATAGCTCAGAGAGAAATGGGACAAGCTCAGGCTGAGGCAAAAGTAGAAGGGCTGAGACTGGGAGAGAATTTAGGATCATTCTGTTCCAAACAGTGACCCTGAAGAATATCTGGAAAGTTGACACATGTCAAATACTCAATAGTATACCTAATAAAAGGTGAACTGGAAGAAATTATCATTCCTCCTCTAGCTTTAAGATGAATAGTTAAAAATCCAATATAGTATGAAAGCCAGGTGTGACAGCTCATGCCTACAATCCTGATGCTATGCAGGCTGAGGCAGGAGGATCATGCATTTGAGGTCTACCTGGGCTACACGGTTAGTTCAAGGTCAGCCTTGACACTAGGCCTCAGAAATATTTGTAAAATATATAATGTTTTTATGATATCTTTAAAAAATGAAAATATATAAATTATATATAATAAAAAGCATTGGTTTCCAAGCCCCATTTCTTAAAGATAAATATATAATTACCTGTATTTTTTTTTTTTAGTGTAGACCAAAATAAAGCTTTAAGTCTGATTTAAACTGCTGCTTAACATTTTAACATTTTTGTGATGCCAAATAATATCACAGTTGAGTGAGCGTTTTTCTAGAATTGGGGGATAGAGAAGGGGCCAGCTCCTCTTGTTTCAGACAACCTCAAAGTCAGTCGATGACATCCTAAGGTGTACATTGGCTCTGCTGCCCTTTTCATGTCTACTGTGATGTTTCATAGAGTTTTTACTCTGACACAACTCAGCATGTGTTGACATCTGCATCTCACGAGTTTGGTCTCCTCTTTCAAATGTGAGACTACTTAAAAGTGACCATTAAGGTGGATGCGATAGAAACCGTGATGTTGATATTTAAATCATGTCGAGTGTCACATCCAGTCTACCTAAAAAACTATAATGTATCATATAATTGACCCATTTTGGGAAGAAAATAGAAATATACAAATTGGAATAGGAAAAAAAACTAAGCTATTATTTACAGAGGCAGTCATTAAATATGAAGAAGTGCAATTGGTAGGAGCTTTCCAGAGTTTAGTGTCAAAATCTAGTACTGTCTCCCCATATGTGGGGACACCTTCTGGTTGTCATTGCATAGTCATCACATGAGGATCAGAGCACTGTTGGTTATGGAAGGTTACAGAAATCCATCTTAGTGAAGTCAAAGACACCTAAAAGGTGTGAAGATTGTGATCATAAGTATGAACATTTGTGTGTGTGTGTGTGTGTGTGTGTGTGTGTGTGTGAGAGAGAGAGAGAGAGAGAGAGAGAGAGAGAGAGAGAGAGAGAGAGAGAGAGAGAGAGAGACAGACAGACAGAGACAGAGACAGAGAGATTGACTTACATAGATTGGCATGTTTAAAATCTAGCCATTAGGCCTGAAGGAGTTTGATGAGGAAGCTGCTAAGCCATGTGAGGTCAGTTTCACAAACTGAAAGGGAACCTAATTGGCTTAGACTAGGGTTTGGCAAAATTATTCTGTGAAGGGCCAACTAGTAAATATTTTGGCCTTTGCCAGGATAGGGCCTTTGTTGAGATTCCTCAGCTCTGTCTTTGTGCAACACAAGCAGCTGTAGGTAATGCCGAAATGAAACCAAGGCCCATGGCTGTGGTCCAGGAAGGCTTCAGTTACCATCACTGGCATACCAGTTGAATACCAGACAACTTTCCTGCGATTACCATCTTTAGCCATTAAAAAATATAAAACCATTCTTGGTTCACGGACAGTGTAAAAACAGGTGCAGCGCTTGACTTGATGCAGTATGTTGACTACAGCCTTCATGATCTACATTTTGAGAAATGCTTATTGTAGCCCAGAAAAATAGGTGAAAATGATTTATCTCTATTGTTTCTCTCTAATTTTGTAGTTTTTGGAATATCAGTGTTTTCTGTTTTGCTTTACTTTCTGTGGCTCTGAGGTCATGGCGTGTGCTGTTTTTACACTAATGCCCCATTTCCTAGTCTATAAAAGATCAAACAGAGGACTCTACACTGCATCATATGGACCTATTGCTAAACATGTTTGGCATCATTGCTAGCATTCAGGCAGTACCTTGGTCTGCAGCATTCTCTTCATCCTGGCTAGCTTTGTAGGGTGTTCCTATGTTCCTTCTATGTATACTTTGGTCTCTAAACTTTTCCCATATAGCATTGGGAGATTTTACCTGCTAATAACCCCCCAAATGTATCCAATTCCTACTACCCCCCTCATTGGTCACCTAGGACCCCCATTCTTATTTCTAATCTAAACAAGCTTGATTGGCTCCTGACTATAATTATGACAGCAATGTCACATGCTAGTGGAATTGTTTGTTCTATATACACAACTCCTTCACATATAGTAAACAACACTTAGGGATGCCACAGAGGAAACAAGTGGAAGAGATCTAGTTAAAAGCCAAATGGACTTCCTCTGTAGTGTTCTCCCTGCTTGCCATGGTAGCTTGCCTCTAATTTAAGAGTTCATAGGGCTGGCATCCAACACCACTTGTAAAGTTTGATGTGATGAGGTCAATTATTCTTATAATTTACTGCCACTGGAGAGTATTTATGTATTTTATTAATGTGTTTGCACCCCCTAAGCTGAAGTCATTGACTCTCATGTAGGAGGGCACTTTCCACATTGGCGGAAGATGAAAGCTATGCTGGGATTTGTTGAGCAGTTGGTTCCACTTTCCCTCTGTTAGCCATGGGGGTTTTTGAGTGTGGCTTTCAAATAAAATAGCTACTTAAGGAGATAGAAGAATGTAACCAAGGGGTGAAAATATAGCTTGAAAGTATAACTCCATTTGATCTACTGGATGAATAGAGAGAGATACTCTTATCTCCATTAATTTACAAAACATTTATTTCCTACCCAATGTACACCTTCTTCACATAAATACCTGCAATGTTCATTTATCTGCCTCCATCTAAAACCGTTTTGATGAAGATTAGTCTTGTAACTGACCTACCGTTCATGTTGTTAAACTGGAAGGGACTTCAAAGAAGACACACGTCAATGTTGATAGACTCAGTGTTTAGAAAGTCTTTATGAGATAGCACAGATTGAACATGAACTGTGCAGAGAGCTGCACGTGGAAAGAGCTCTGTGTGTCCTGAATGTGAGTAGGGAAGAGGACTTGGTACTGAAGTTATTTATTTAAGTCTCACTAACCATCATTTCATATAGATTTTCAATTTAAGGGAGCCAAGACACCGGGGCCAGGGGTTTGGGGGACCTCACTGGTTAGGGACCCACATTCTTGGGCTAAGTTTCCTGATAGTAACTCTAGATACAACTCCCGCACTAACCACAAGATTATTTGTGAGACCTTAAATATTTCTTTGCCTTACTCTCCTCTGAAGGTAGCGATCCTAAGAGCAATTCCCTCACAATACTACTGTGAAGGCTTAATGAGTTGGTGAACAGGAAACACCAAGCATGCTCAACAAATGCCCCTTACTGTTCTCGCTGTCAGTGTGGAGTGTCTGCTCAAGAGCAGGGCTGAGGCAGAGGGTGGGGATGAGCCTAACTCTGCCCACTTTCTTACCATCCAGCTGTAGAAGGGGACATTGGGGTGCAGACTTAGGACCCATGGAAGTACTATGAAGGTCTGTGGTTTGAGCTTTGAGGAAGCAGAGGCTTTGGGATCATTGGAGCCATGAGGGCACGTTGGGTTTACAGTACAGAAGGCCCCTTCAAGGTTCATTTAAGCAGTGTGGACTAAGATCAGATTAAACACAACTCCACACCTATTTCTTCCACTGGAATTTATTCTGCTAGGTCTATAAGATTTCTTTTCTGATACTGTATTCCTGCTGTACCTGTTGACACACACACACACACACACACACACACACACACACACACACACACACACACACACTTGTGGATCTCAGCAGAAGCCTCATCCCCAAATCTGCTTCTTCTTTCTCCCTTAAAATCTGAGTTAGATGTAGGCGTGGAGATCCACTTGTGACTTCTCTGAGACTGATCACCATGCATGGTGGCCCTTTCTTCAGCAGATCATTTTTTCAGTAAATAGTGATTTTATTTTTTTTTTGAGGGTGACACAGAGTTGTTCTTGTTACCTGCCACATGACCTGAGCCTGGCAGATGTCAGCCTCCCAGGAGGATAGGAGGACCCAGGGTGTGTCTGTGAGCACAAAGGCACTATTGCATACCTTGCTGGCTTTCAGGCTCATGCATTCATTCTGGAGCTACTTGGTAAGTAACTGGTGACTGAAGACCTTGGCAAAAGCCTCTCTCTTTTTGCTTGTTGAGGGTGGGTTGGGGGTGGGTGTGGGAGGAGGGAGAGGGGCATGGCTTGACTAGCACACTTACTCTGGCATTTGGAACCAGAGAAATCAACAACTGACTATAGAGATGGACATCTGGCAAGTTGGAAGTCTCTAATCAACCTTAGGACCTTTAATGAAGGCTCTATAGAGCAGCGGTGCTAACATACCTTCTTGGACTCCCTTGATTAGTGTAACTAGAGGCTGGACGTTCTGAAACATTTTTTTAAAACTAGCAGAAGGACTTAGCCTCCAAAGCTTCCTTTCCCACCAAATTCAAGCCTCTGGAGCTCACTTTCTTGCCACATGCAAACCCGGCATGGTGACTTTTCGTGGATTCTGCATCACTGGCTGCCAGCTCTGTTTCTGAGTGTAATCTGAATGCTGTCCTTTTGAAGACACTCAGAATGATGCCAGACCCTCCTGCAGTTCTTGAGTTGTCTTGTTGGAAGTATGCATGAGAGAGGAATCCTTGAAGCGGGTTTGGGGGGTGGGGTGGGGTTGATGCCTGCCTGTGCCCTGGATTTCCTCCAGTTTTAAAATGCATATTTAAAGCTAACTGTTTACTCCCTGACTGCTTCAAAAGATGCAGAATTTCTTACTAATTTGGATGCTTCTTTGCATTAAATATCTTTCATTTTTTTCCTTAGCAAATTGAAATACTTGGAACATTGAATTTTTGTATTAATAATATGTATGATAGAAGCTGATAAATGTGAGATTAATGGCCAAAAAGAGACATTTCAGACGGATAATTTAGATTTTTATCATTTATTAATCATAGAAAGTAAACCTGCTGTATAAGTAATTTTAGTTTTATCAAGAAGATAAATTGTCCTGGCTAATGAATGTATAGATATTCTATGCCAAAGGCATTTGGAGTAATCTGTTAATCATTTAAGTGTGTCAGGGCATATGCTATGTCTTCATAAGGCAATTAAAACACATAACATTCTCCACTGAAATTCCTGTTGGCCTCCACTGCCTAAAGCAAATTAAAATGGCATTTGTCTTCGACCATGTTTTAGTGGCACTATATCTACAGGCAGAAAGATGGAAGACTATAGATGTCGTGGCAAAGAAAGACCAGTTCAGTCTCTCCTACATGGGGCTAACTTGCAAATCATTCTTGGAAAGGGGCTGCGTTAAGCAGTAAGGACTTTCTAGATCCTATTCCACCTGCCAGAGTGGAAGGATCCTTGGCAGAAAGTACCAAAAGGCATCCCCTCTTTCCAGTGCCTGGGGATCTACATCTGTAGCTCTCATTAGCACTAATGGTCTTCCCTGAACACAAACCATCCTTTCTGATGGTCCTCAATAATATTGTTGCTCCATTTATTTGGACCGTGAAGACAGACCCTGAGCTGCCTTTACTAGGACTTCCATAGTGTAGCAGTGCCATTATGATAATAGAGACTTTTCCTTGCTCTTATTGTAAAGGGCTGTAATTCTACTTTAGAAACTCTCTCTCTCTCTCTCTCTCTCTCTCTCTCTCTCTCTCTCTCTCTCTCTCTCTCTCTCTCTCTCTTTCTCTCTCTCTCTCAATGAGAATACATTTTAATATTCCTTTTGGTTTTGTTGTTTTCTGACAAACCTGCAATAGCTGCTGCCATGTGAAGGAAATGGCTATTTTACTCACCTGGCAATAGTTCACTTTGCCGCTACCTAGGAGCCTCTACCCAGGAGCCTCTACCTACTTTGCCTCATCCCCAGACTTAGGGCTCAGCATCTATATTGCTGGCTTGTGCAGTTCTGGCAGGAATTTGTTTGCAGGCACTCTGAGGAAAGTTCTCTCCACAGAGGCCTTCTGGTGAACCCTGATATGGCTGAAGGCAAAAATAGTAGGAAATAGGAGCCCAAGATGTTTTGGAAAGTGAAGTCCAAAGCTCTCACTTTAGAAATCAGACTCCTGATTCCTAGGGTCAAGAGGTCCCTAAAGTAGCAGCAAGGGATGACATGGGCTTAATTCCTAGCTGAGTTTCCTTTGCCTCTAGAGGGCCCAGCACACACTATATCTATGGTGAACATATGAGACGTGTATTGATGTATGAATGGGTAGGAAGGCACGGTTTTGCTCATTTCTCTTCCTGGCATCATCACTCCCTACAGCCTCTGTTTCCTCTTGTGTAGCAGAAGGAAGCTGTTTCCTTTGACCTCGCAGTGCCTTCCTGAGGTGTCAGAGTTAGAGCCCAGCCAACAGGCACCTTCCCCTTCGTTCTCCCTTTATACCACTGCCTTAATTTTCTCATTGGATTTTCTTCGTGGATTTTTATCTTCAAATAACACCAGTTTCTCTTCTGGACACAGAGGCCTGTGCATATAGCACTCTGCTTGTCCCTTCCTTGCCTTGGGGGCCAGAAACTCCTCTTTTGTGAGAGAAGAGAGAGTGATGGCCAGAAGCAGCTACTTGAGCAATTGGGATGTGGGAACCTGGCCAGCTTTGGAAGACTAGCCTGCTCCTGGGTTGTGAACACAGGCTCCCTGCTGGGTAGCGTGTGGATGCCAGCAGATTGCCAGGCAATGCCTCCTGATGTTTGCAATACAAGGGTCCATATTGGCGATATGAATATCCATATTAATTTAATGCTAAATGGGGATTCCAAGGCATGAAAGGGGAGAGGCGAACACCGAGAGGGGTTACCAGTGAGAACCAGAGGCCCTAGGACTTGAAGAGTGGCAGGCTTGCCGGTGACTGTGGCAATGCGTTAGCAGTGGGAGAAGCTTGGGCTGCAGCTGCTCGCATTATTCTTGGTTCCAGCCCAGTGCCCCCTCTCTCCTCTTTCTCATTGAATTTGATGCTTTATGGAAGCTGCAACGTCATAAAAATAACACTCTGCTGCATCCTTCACCCCGGGATCTCAAAGCCCTCCATGGACATTAATATTTATCGCTGGGAACCTGGGATGTCGGGTGAGAAATATTATCCCAATTTTACAGATGAGGAACTTGAGATTGGGTGGTTAAGTGACTTGGCAGAAGTCACTCTACCTACTGAGTGGTGGGACCATACCCTGGGACAGATCCCAGAAAAGGATGCTGAGCCCTTGCAGAATGGGAGAGTGTCCTTTGTCTAATGGGAGGAAGAGGATACTTGGGACACATTGGAAAGAGGTAGGGCAGGTGTCTCCTCTGAGTTTAGATTCCTTTTTCTGCCAGAGTTGAGAGAGCTGACTCTTATGGCCTGTTTGCTGTTTCACTTCTCTGCCAATTAAATCTGCCAGCTCAGGATCTGTGGCTGGCACATAGCAAACGGCTTTTTCTTCTTTCTTTCTTTCTTTCTTTCTTTCTTTCTTTCTTTCTTTCTTTCTTTCTTTCTTTCATAGAACTTTCAGCAAGGATGAACGAGTTGCTTGGGAGAAGGGCACCTCTAATAGTTAAAGAAGAGGGCCCTGCCTCTGAAAAACAACCAGAAGACTAAGAAAGCTGAGGGGTAAATAGCCCCCAAATCAAAGGAGTCTTAGAGAGGCATTTAGAGATGACGAAGATTAGTAATAGGGCCAGACTTCTAGAACTCTGAGCGCATTTTCATCTTTCATGTGAAATCGCTTGGGAGATGTGCAGGGGACTTTAACATTCCTCTATGTAAATATGAGATCTTTTGTGCCTGAAAAAAAAATGCTTTGATGGTATTTGTGGGTGAGGTCTTTATTTTGAGGAGATCTATTTGGTTTGCTAACAGGAAGACAATGCTGAACGTTTCATGCTAAGAACTTAGCTCTCTGTCTAAGAAGGACAAGCACCAGAGTGTGGGGTAGAGCCATTGTCTCTTCACGCTGCTCCTTCTCTTTGATCAGCGACAAAGCTCTGATGCAGACCTTAGACTATGCATGACCAGATATGTAAGGCCTGTGGAGACCCAGGCATGGAAACGGAAAAGTATGGAGATATGGGAGGAGCTGTTGAGATGGGGTCTTTGTGTTGTGGAGACACTATGAAAGAAGTGGTCCATACAGAGGAAACCCTGCTCACAGACCATGTTCTTTCCACACCATCCTTGACGAGGCTGGCACAGTTTACCTAGTACATTTAGATAGTGACCACCTGGCTCATTTTTGCAGTAAACAAAAGCTGTTCAGAAATGCTTGACCTAGTTGAATACAGTCATGGGAATTAAAAGAGGATCAGGAGTGGGGGAACTTGAGTCTCATCCTGTAGATATTACAACAGTGCCCTTGTCATTTGTCACACACTCAAGGTATCATTAAAAAAAAATGGTGAAGTAATCACGTTAGGGACCAAATCACAGAATTTCATAATTTCTTGTTTTGAGTTTTTTTTTTTTTTCATTTTGTTTTCTTGTTGCTGTTTGGATTAGTAGTATTAGAGCAATGTCCTCTGGTTGAGTCTCTGCAGGCTTTGTATGCTACGCAGAATATAAAGAGTAGGTTTGTAGCATCAGTCCTGTCTGCCAAAGTCTTGACTAGACTGTAGCCATCAGCACCATAGCAAAGAGTCTCCAGAGGCAGCCTGTACGAATAACAAGGTGAAGGGGACCATACTAATTAGTTACTGAGGCTGTGTTCTCCTGAAATTCGCTTGGAGTTCAAGTTCCAGTCAGATTGCTGGCCCAAGACAGGGTGGTTGAAGACTTCTTTATCCACTCTGGGTAGAACTAAATAGCTCCCTTTCTCTTGGTTTCCATTAGAGCTCTAGGCCAACAGCATGTGAATGCCAGTTTAGAGCAACTGTTCAGGAAGAAACACTGTTGAGGCAAGGGTATCGGAGCCTGGAACCAGACAGAAACCAGACAGACAGCACAGGAAGCTGACTCAGTGGCTTGAGCACCTGCCTTCCTCACACCTAAAGCTTCCTTCCCTGTGGAGAGTAGCATGGGTCAGCATACGCTTGACCTTGTCACCCATGCTCCGCTTTGAAGGAAAAGTGACTCTGCACATAATGTTTACTGTGCTGAGTCCTAGTAGCTAGAAGGGTGGAGGGATCTGTTGTCTGCTGATGCAAGTCCCAGGGTAGTAGAAAAAGAACCATTCCTGGCCACATTTTGTGCACTTCTAATCCTATCACTCAACTTCTCCTCTGGCCACTCTAGCCCAGTGTAGCGGAAGCAGCAAGGCTTCTGCCTGCTTGCTTCAATGAATTGAATCAAGCCATCGGGCCAATGCTGGCTCCCAGCCAAGGTGGCTGTCCTTTAGCACTATGAAGGATCCAACCCCTGCCCACCTGTTTAAGGCAAAATAATGGAAACTGTGTCAGTTTGCAGAGAAAGTTGATTAGAATTGCCTTAGTGTGTGGCTGAGATAGCTTTATATTGACTCCCAGGAGCATGTTTGACACAACCTATAACTCTTCAATTTTTTTTTCTGTATTTCCTTGAACAAAGAGTTGACGTTTATGGTAGGAGATTAATAACAAGTGCTTCAAGAATTAAAGAAATGGGGGCTGGAGAGATGGCTCAGAGGTTAAGAGCACTGGCTGTTCTTCCAAAGGTCCTGAGTTCAGTTCCCAGCAACCACATGGTGGCTCACAACCACCTATGATGAGATCTGATGCCCTCTTCTGGCTTGTAGGCACACATACAAGCAGAATACTGTATAAATAATAAATAAATACATCTTTAAGAATTAAAGAAATGATTATCTTAATATTTATTATAAGCCTTGGCTTTGGGTAGATATCCTTACGTTGTCACCTATGAAATATGGCTAAGTATGGTTTTGCCCTTTTACTGTGAAAAAACACTGTGAACAAGGCAGCTTATAGGAGGAGTTTATTTGGGTTTACAGTTCCAGAAGGATGAGTGTCCAGTATGGCAGGGAGGGAAGGCAGCAGGCAGACATGTTGGCCAGAGCAGGAAACTAAGAATTCACATCTTCACTGATAAACATGAAACAAAGAGGTGAGCTAGATGTAGGTTGAGGCAATGAGCTCTTAAAGCCCACTTCCAGTGACACACTTTCTCCAACAAGGCTGTCCCTCTAAGTCTCCCCTAACAGTGTTAACAATTAGGGACCAAATATGCAGATACTGGAGGGCACTTCTCATTCAGATCACCGTGAGCATCCTGTAGCCCTCACAGGAAGAATCTGCAATGGATTAAGTGGGTTAATTCATGTACAGTGTTGGCCTGCACTACCTGACATAAAGTAAACACTTATCTGGTGTGACTTTGAACAGTATGTCCCCATTGACATATCTTTGTGAATTAACATAAGGATTTTCAAGGAAGACATGATGAAGTAGCTTCCATTGCCTCTCACAGTTAAACTTCCTGTTAGATTTTTTTATTTTTATTTAGTGAGTATATGTGCATGCGCACAGAGGTCAGAGAAAGTTGAATCTCTCCTTCTACCACACAGATCCCAAGAATTGAAATCAACTTGTCAGGTTTGGTAGCAGGTATTTTTACCAGGTAAGCCATCTTGTAGACTCTCCCAACACCTCCCCATCCCTCACACCCTCATTAAAGAGAAATATTTTATGTATGAAAGGCCAGGAGCCAGGCCACCATGATTCCTGATAGCCTGCATGTTGTACATTCCTGCATACCTTCCCCATTTCCTTAAGTAACTCCCACCCAGCCTTAGAAAGTCTTAAATATTAAAATGCAGTGCTTGGGTGCCTTTGTTTCTACAGTGTTTTTTATTTTGTTGCTGTTGTTATTCCACAAAAGTACCTTAAAAATAGCACAACCCAGCATTAGACAAATGCTTATCCGATTACATAGGCACATCGACCAAGAAAACATAATAAGGTAGAGTTACTAGAAATTCTAAACATGAGAAACAGGCATATTAAAATGAATGAAAAATTATAGGTATTACTGCTGTAAGCTGCTTGTAATATTTTTAAGGGTATATATTTTCTGTAATCCTGCCCTGAAGTGAGTTGCCTGTACCAAGAAAGCAAGCTAGTTTCCAGGTCTGCCCATGAGACAGGACAGAGAACCAGCAGATGTTTTCAAATTTTCGCTTGCCTATTAGATCTTTGGCGTCAATGTGTGTGTGTGTGTGTGTGTGTGTGTGTGTGTGTGTGTGTGTGTGTGTGTGTATGTGTGTGTGTGTGTGTTTGTGTGTGTGTGTGTGTGTGTGTGTTTTAACTTTCTAGACTTGAGTCTGACAGTTTGGTCTCTCCCACTAGAATCTTCAGAGCTTCAAAGCACATGCTTCAGGTAACCCTGAAACACAACTTCAGTGAGATCTTTTGGATCATCAGAAATCAAATATTCTCCTTACTCCCTTCCCCTATGACTGTGCCTGAGGGGGATTTCCTCCCCCTGTATATGCTCATAGGGTATCAAGTCTCTTCTTGGTAGCCTGCTATCCTTCCTCTGAGTGCCACCAGGCCTCCCCA
Organism: Acomys russatus; assembly: GCF_903995435.1. Classification (NCBI taxonomy): domain Eukaryota; kingdom Metazoa; phylum Chordata; class Mammalia; order Rodentia; family Muridae; genus Acomys; species Acomys russatus. The sequence goes on along the minus strand of NC_067158.1, from coordinate 41,846,877 downwards.
TCCAGGGGGCGTGGTCAAATATGGAGCACTAGAGCTCGTGTGAAAGTCAGACCCCACTCTCCACTCAACTGTGGAGAATATCCTGTCCATTGGCTAGATTTGGGTAGGGGTTCGAAGTTTACTGCATGTATTATCCTTGGCTAGTTTGAGGGAGGGAGGAATGGGAGGATAGAAGGGATGGGATAACAATTGAGATGTAATATGAATAAATTAAATTTAAAAAAAGAAAAAAAGAAATCAGATATTCTTTTTTTTTAAAAATCAGATATTCTTAGGGATGGAACCCCCCATGTGTGACAACGACTGTGTGCTTCACTGGTTCCCACAGCAGAGAGGCAGTTCCAAGCCTCCTCGTACCTTTCAGAGTGGGGGCACGAGAAATAGGGGATGCAGGTGTCCCTGCGTTGTTTCAGCTTTGAAGGAAATGGTGATTTTTTAGGTCATATTGCCCTAGATTTGGACAGCCCTGGGAATAGCGTCGAGGAAAGCGATCTTTGTTTCGGAGGATGAAGAAACCGGAGGGAGGCCCCAGAGGGGGAGCTGGAAGAGAAAAATTTCCCTTGTGTTCTGAATCCAGAATTGTAAGTGAAGTCGGAAAACCTATAATAGGCCATTCTTCTGGTTTTGGGGTTGTCTTGATGAAGCCGTGATCCGTTTCAGGAAAATGACTCTGGGGCAAGAGTGTGTCACAGCCACAGTTGTGTGGGGATGTAGAGTTTGGAAGCTTTGGATGAAGGGGTACTCTAAGTGTGGCCAACACTTGTCACCTTTCTCCTCTCTTCTCTTCCATACCAAAGACTTCCTTGGAAGAGGTCTGGTATTTTTTTCAGAAAGATGAATCCTTAAGGGGAATGTAGGCAAACAGCTCACTCTGAGTCTCTGTGAGAATAGTGCACTCCTCAGGATACCTGTCTCTCTGTGAGGCTTCAGACCTGACCTTGCAAACTCCCACCTAAATAAATGATACTTGGGGTGTATCTGCGTCAACACCTTGCATAAGTTCTGAGAGAAATCCTGTGACCCAGGGGCTTGCTGATCCAGCTTCTGCCTCCCTTGGAACATCCAGAGTGGTGTCACTGTGGAAAGCCCCTGTGGGAAGGTTTGCTCCTGGCGACTCAATTCTGTTTAACGTGCGGATGTTTTCCCTCCAGATAGCTACCATACTGGCATGTTCTTGCTGGTCGAAGTGACCTTGCTTGATTGAAATAAGCAGGGCAATGAGCTTTCAGAGAGCTAGCTTATGACGGCTTTCATTGGTGAAACAGCTCCCTGTGTATATGCAATGCCCAACCACTTCCTTTCTCTTTTATCTGGTCACTTGTTCTTTGCACTTATGCACGGCCTTACTTTTATCTTCGTCTCTCAGCCTGAATTTCCTCCTGGTTGACCTGAACCCTTTCTTTTGTTTCCTTTCCCAGATTTACTGTTTATCTCATAAACACGAGGAGGGGGCTGCCGATCAATGCAGCCCGGCTGTGTGATGGGCAGAGGGCCTCTCGGGCGGGCGTGTTTGTGAGTGCGGAGGCAGCAGAGGTAAATTAGCTTGCAGATTTTCAGCAGAGACTGTTATCAGCGTCCTCTGCCAAGGATCATGCAGAGTGCCAAATTACAATTGATTTCTCAATAAAATTGAGTTCAACCTTCCCCAATATAATCCGAGACAGAAATGACAGAGAGCTGTCTCACTTTAAAATTTTTATTCTTTTCAGTCAATTTTGTTCTCGGAGGTTTATGATTGTTATTAGCCTTGGACCATGAGGTACTCACTTCCCCTGTCTTCCAGACTTCCCAAAGCAGGTGAGGTCAGCTGAAAAAGTCCAGGCACTGGATTCCTAGGCCAACCCTCCTGGGCGAGGTTTCTCACCTGATGCCACACAAAGATGAAATTAGCATGTAGGACTCCAAAACACAAATAAAAGTTTGAGCCCTGCTGTATTTTGAGTGGCTCATGCTTAGAGCACCATAGGCTGTTAATAACAGGTTGTTTCTTCTCTTTCCAAACCATTGCTCTGTCCTCCCTCCCTCTCTCCCTCCCCCTCCCCTTCCTCCTTTCCTCCCCCTCCCTCCCTCCCCCTCCCTCCCTCTCTCCCTCCCTCTGTCCCTCCCCCCCCTCTGTCTCTCATGCATGTACCTGCTCAAATACACATGCTTACTCCCTACCTTCTGCTCAGAGCCCATTGCTCTGGGAACCACTAACCAACCAGTCTAATTAAAACACATTTTTCCAATTGCTGGAGCAATTCCCTGAATGCTTTTCTTTGTCAGTGTCATGCTGAGCCTTCTCGATGTACTACCTGGATTTAGCTCCCAAAGAAGGCACCTTTGCTGCACAGGAAATCAATGCCTTTCATATCACATTCTGATCTGAACCTGAAAGCATGTACCTTTCAGGGAACCAACCTCATCCTCCAAGAGGTCTATGCATGCCACACTGAGATCCCCCACCACTTGCACGGCCATCTATCTCCAAGGCCCCAGTTGCATTATCTTCAACAACATCTGCTCAACATCTTTCACCACTGACAAAGAACCAGAACTTGGATCAATACATTGTAAATATTTCAGGCATTTTGGAGTGTATCATTGCCCTGCCTCTGTCCAGCTGGCTGCCCCATTTTCTTTTCAGTGCAACCATCCTGTCTGTCTGTCTCTGTCTTGTCTCTGTCTCTCTCCAGTGTGTGTGTGTGTGTGTGTGTGTGTGTGTGTGTGTGTGTGTGCGTGTGCACACGCGCGTGCACACCCATGCTTACAGAGGCCAGAGGTCAATTTTGGATGTCTGCTTCTATTGCTTTCTAAGTTGTTTTCTAAGACAAGATCTGTCATGGAGCCTGGAGCTCAGCCATTCAACAAGGCTGGCTGGCCACTGAGCTCCAGGGCAGACCTGCCCACTGTGGGTAGTACCATTCCCTGCTTGGGACCCTAAACAGCCAGGTAAATGATGGGAGCAGAGCAGTGGTCTGCATTCATCCTGCTCGGTTTCCTGATTGAGGATGGGAGGTGACCAACTGCTTCCAGCTCTGGTTTCTCTGACTTTCCCACCACGATGACTCCCTTGAACTGTGAGCTATAATAACCCCTTTCTCCCATCACTTTACTATTCTCAAAGTATTTTATCATAGGAACAGTAAAAGAAATTAAGACTTTGAATCATCACTAGGTGTTCTGTACTGTCTCACAGTTATAAATGGAGTACATTGCATTACCTTATTTAAATAAAACTTCTTCCATAATTAATAAAGTATGGTGATATAACTCATTTACCAATTGGGTGAAACTATGTTTTCACCATGAGAGTTAAATATGCACATGCAAATATAAATGATATCAGATTTTTACCCAGTTGAAAAGATCTTTAAGAACTTATCACACCAGAATATGACTTATTCCAGAGTATAGATAAGCTCAGCAGCAGGGGGAAGAAAATAGCATCCCAAACCATTAGTAGACATGCATAAGCATAGAGCTGAAACCTCCACGAAGGTCACAGATGTACTCTGCCTTTTGTTGAAAGCAAGATTTTACCAAGTTGTTCTCTCAGATGAGTATGTCCTGCATCACGACTGTGTAGCTGCCCATCACGGCGTTTCTTTAATTTTTGATATATTAAGAGAGACTGTGTTTCACTCCTTCTCCAGCAGCAAACAATGCCCTCCATATAGAAACATACCCGCACCCCACCCCCAGGTTTTCTCTCCTTAAAATCACATTCAGGTTCTTATAAATCCAATACTGCAAACAGTTGGGGGCTTACCTCTTATCCCTTTTCTGTTATAGATCTTACCACCACTTTGGAATGGTTAGCTGATGACTCAAATCTCCCTAGTCCCAACCAGTCATAATGTCAGATCAGTGTGTGCTTTCTTAATTTACTCCACACCATTTTTATTCCCTCCATATCTTTATGGTGCTCGGACGAGTAAAGTACCCTATGACCAGAGATTTGTTTGGATGATGAGGTTGATGGCCAGCTATAGAATTCTTCAGGTTTACTTCAGCTCTTAGCACAGTGTAACCATTTCTATACTTAGTACTTATCGCCCTGTAATATTCTGTAAACAATAGCTGCATTTTACTGTGCAGTTTGTTGTGCTCCATCTTACCAGGTACTGGTGCATTAGGAATATTGTCTCATTTCCTCATTGCAACCAACCTGAGGCTTTGCCTTCAAGCTGTATATGAGGAAAAGTGGGTGCAGAGGGGGTCCCTTACCTTGTATCACTTCACTTTTTGATTGATATTTGAGTGGTAAGACTCTAACTTTGAAACCGGTGGTGATTGATCTTGACAGTCCTCTTGCTTGGACTGAGAGATACCCAGCATTAGTTAAGCTCCCTTCTAGGTGTGTTTGAGACAATTAGCTCTTGCTGAATAGGGGTGGAACCATCCCCTAGTCAGATGGCAGAAACAGGAAGGGGGAGGAAGCCAGCTACCGTGAGTATTCTCTCTCTCTGCTTCTTGGCTGCTATGAACTGAGTATCTCTGCCCCACTGCATCTTTCCAGCATAGTGTTCTGGCCTCTCCAGAACCTAGAAACAATGCAGCCAGCCAAGCGTGAACTCCAGTCTCTGAAAGCAGGAGCCAAGATAAACTACTTCTCTCTTTAAGCTGTTCTATGGTAAGATGACACAGTGGTGGAAGCCTTGGTAGACACAAGGCTTTTGATCTTATTTGCTATTAATGCAGCTCTTGGAAGGATGGGGAGACCCTATCTCATTATTCCATGTGTGTGTGTGTGTGTGTGTGTGTGTGTGTGTGTGTGTGTGTGTGTGTGATTGCAAATATTTAGAATGAATCAATACTTTTAAGTTTTCTTTTCTTGTTACCCTTCATCTCTTTATTTTATATCATACTAAGCCTTAAAGCCCCAACAGGTTGGTGGCACCTAACCTTGAGCCTATACATATATCCCATTTCCCTCTACATTTCTTTCTTTCTATATCTTATGTCTGTTTTGCAACTTAGCCATAATTCCCTAAACAATAGCATGGCCCCATGGATCTTCTATTTGATTTATATAATGCACACGGATTTATAAATCTTAGACTGGACAGAAGTGGAACCTCAAATTCTGCTGAACTTTAAAAAAATATCAGCTACACAGAGTTTCTTTGGCATTACACATATATATCAGAGTGCTTATTTGATCTCTTAACCCAAAATGACACGGAGGAGAAGTTGTTCTGTTGGTTTTGAATTATTATTTTTGAGACAGGGTCTTACTATCTTTCCCTGGCTGGCCTGAAATTCTGTAGGTAGTTCACTCAGGCTGCTCTTGAGTTTTCAGTAATCCTCTTGCTGGGTGTTCTTGTGGGAATTTGCCTGTACTCTTAATGAAGGGCAATATACATGGCAGTGGGGGTTGAATGGCTGGGGGCTAATGCTTTTCATTTCCTCAACCCTTCATTCCCTCATCTGTGAAACGGGGTAAAAAAAGAACCTAGCTCCTTTAAAGTTCCTTGATGTGAACTTTGAAGGGGATGGTGAACTTGTTGTAAGGAGCCCTTGGGAGAGAGGGAATCCACAATCCCAGCACTCCACAGCCAGCAGCCCGCTTTATTGCTGACCACGTGCGATAGAATTTAGTTTGCTAAATGTTCTGTCTCTCTCAAGTACAGAGATGGGTCCTTCAAAACCCTTTCCCTGTCCCCCTAGGGAGCAGGAACCGCACCTTTCATTGGGCTCCCTGGTCTGAGTATAGTGTCTGGCCTTCTGTAAAGCACTTGCATGGATGGGTAGAGCTCTACGATAGACTAGGTCTCCAATACAATGCTGATTGGATTTGGTAGCGAGGCTGATAAAATTGCTTTTAAGATAAGCTGGTTGTCAATGTGCATTTAAGGATCACACTGCAATTTGTAGAAACAGGTTGCACAATGCCAGCGAACAACAGAGCCAAGAGTACTTCCTTGAAGCAATGGAATTAAAAAGGGAAGATGACCAAGGAGCCAGACAACCTGCTTTACATGAGAAGGCTGTAGCTACTCTGCTAAAGACCTCGGATTCAGGGGAATTAATTAGCAATTTTGGCCTTCCCCCTAAGTAAATTACACAGAGAGGAAGCCTGCCGAAGCCAGAGCCAAACAGCTTTCTGTTAACAGAGCAAGAAAGCTACATAAGACACTAAAGCAGAGAGTGCTCCTCTCAGCCACTAGACTACATTGTATAAAACAGCAAAATCACAATATTTATTCCAAAGATTCTTTTTTTTTTAAAAGAACGAACAAAGGAAATCATTCATGAAAAATTAACTTCAAAAAGTATAGAGTGAATATTAGAGACCACGGAAATAAATAATTCTGTACACAGTCAACTCTTGATTAAGCACGCTAATGGAGAAGAATACAGACAAATCAAGTTTTGGATCATCTTCAAGTTATTGGTTTGTTTTTTAAATGCCTTTTTTTTTTCACTGTCTCCTTTACAGAAGGACAGCAAACCTTCTAACTCTATTGCCAATGTCACAGCGGGACCCCCGTCTGCCATCGATTCGGGTTGGGAGATGATGTGTCAAAAGGGCAGGCAGAGGTTAAAGTAGGCTGTTCTGGGTTGCGGCAGGTGGAACCAACCATAACCATGGAAAATGGAA